>NC_134494.1:42748076-42843076 GCF_040206685.1 Ascaphus truei
AACTAAATATGGGTCATACCAACAGACTGAAGAATCCGCAGAGTGGATTCTATAAATCCGTCCACGGGTTGTATACAATGGTGGTTCTTGATGAATCCACGTGGATTGAAACCGCCCAAATCTGTTTGCGGAATTTACACCATGAAACAGATTTTGGAGGTAGCATCAGTGAAAATCCAGGAAACGGATTTGAGTATTTTCGACCATCTCTACTCTTAGTATTATTTTGATGTTCCCAGTGCCTAATTGTTGGCTGCATTTGTTGGAGCATTGCAATGGATACTTACTTAGCACTCCTGCCCCTCTCACCAAGTCTTACTTGGTCTCCCAAGGAGTCCTGAAGCCTGATACATTTCCATGGGATTTCTACTCTGCAGATTACTTCATTGAATGCCACTAAACACCTGAAATGTCTCCTCGTGTGACACTTGCGGTCTGCTGTTGTCACACCTGTTCTTTCTTTGTCCTGTCCTGGAGTGAGGACATCTGCAGAGACTTTCTTTTGCTTATCAGCTGGCTCACAGCAGGGAGGATACACGTGGCATGTTCATTATATTAGCCTTCAGAATGAAGAACAATCAGCAAGTGTAAACTCCAGCGCAAGAGGCAACTGTACATCACTACCTGCTGTTCCAGCTCCGGGGACTGGTGTATAAATGATTAGACATTTTTCTGAATGAAGAATTAAGGTTATTACTAGTTTATATTATAGGGTAAATAGATTTTATACTACAACCCCATCAATCTGATTACAGATTCATCATTATTTTCATGCAGTATGGTGACCAGGATAGGGTTGGCTTGTGTTCGACTCTTGGGACAGTGGTGAATGTGTCCATCATGGTTCTGGGAAAAGATGTGCAGATCTTTACTGGTGGTCACCTGTGCGTTCACTTGTGTTTTGTTACCAAAAGGTGTAGGTAAAGTCAGCTTAACTGCACACTTCCCACAACCCCATGGAGTCATCACTGACAGGGCTTTCTTAACACACAACTCAATGGTGAACCGTTGATATGGAAACAAGCTTGTACTCAATGCTCAGTTTTAAACACAACAACTATGGTTCTTTTCCATTTATAAATTTAAATGTCCTTTTGTGACATAGGTTGCCACTTGTTCAAGTAGATAGAGCTGCAGCAAGGAAACAATCAGATATGTGATGCTCTTCAAAACAACGAGCCAGTCATAGAGAGAATAAAAAGCTTTTATGTTTATTAATATTTCGCTGCACTAAAAGACACTTAGAATCAACCGGCTCTTTATTCCTGAGAAACTGGTTGCTCTCACAGCACTGCAATCACTGGTGCTTTGTGTTACAATTACTGAGGGGGCACCTGCCAATTCTGGGCCCTCAACATGAACATAGTAACTAGAAACTAAGTGCCCTGAATCTTTACTGACCTCCCCTATAACAGGGACTTATCACTGTTTGAGAGAATCTGCCTCTAAATCCAGCAGTGTGCTGGTTAATTGCACACAGGCAATCAACCAGACTCCACCTGGCTGATTAGGGCTCTTTGAAAAAACCTGATGTGAGAAACAGGAGAGAGATTCCGTAACTCACATTTGGGCTGATACAGATTCCTCCGTGTGTTCGTGATATGAAAGAAAACAAAGGGAGAAATATAGTGCAACAATGCCAGCAACTGTTAAAGGCTAACACTGTCTGGAACCATAAAACAATGACTCACATTACTACACAAAGACACACAACAAGACAGACATGGGACAAACAATGACAAGGCTGAAAAGATATAAGAGCTGATTTAATACAAAATAAAACAATAAAATGATGATGGATGATTGACAAGAAAGATCGCTGGTCCGGTAGGTTAAAACCGAAACCCTACTCACAGAATAGGTGATAAATTCAGGCAATGAATAACGTTCGCCACAGAATACACAGTCCTCCTCCGGTCACATCGGAGCTTCCATAGACCTGCACCTTTGCTTCACCGCGTTCCTCGGGCGGATGTTCCGGCACTGGGAGGCGGGCCTTGGGGAGGAAGGTACTTCCTGCTTCCGATTCACTCCTGACGCGCTGATCTCGTCAATCTCGTCAAACAAGCTCTGAGAATTGCCCTACGCGTTTCGTGCGTGAGATCAGCGCGTCAGGAGTGAATCGGAAGCAGGAAATAACTGCCACCTGACCCCACTGCGCCATTTGATGCAGCGCAAGGTAAGGATAGGGCGCAACAACAGAGGAGAGCAGGCAGGGGGGACAAAGCAAAAAAAGTTTGCTCACCCCTGGTGTTAAGTGTCAGCCATGGAGCAACTCATATGAAGGTAGACCTCGTTATCCAACGTTTCACTTTACAATGAATGGCATATCCAATGCTTTACAATGCAACCCTACGAGCCGTTTTTCTATGCTGGAATGAGTTATCTGACGCCTGAATGCGTTATCCGACGCTCACCGCCACTGATTAACATGGCACTCACTTTACAACGGTTTCACTATCCAACGCTACCTCCAGAACGGATTCCAGTGGATAACCGAGGACTGCCTGTGCTTCGTTAAGCAGGTGTGTTTTAAGTTGGGTCTTAAGGGTGGATAGAGAGGGTGCTAGTCGGATATTGAGGGGGAGGGCATTCCAGAGGTGTGGGGCAGTCAGTGAGAAAGGTTTAAGGTGGGGGGGAGCTTTGGATACAAAGGGGGTAGAGAGAAGTCATCCTTGAGCAGAATGCAAGACTCAGGATGGTTTATAGCGATAAATTAGGGCTGAGATGTAAGGAGGGGCAGAAGAGTGTAAAACTTTAAAAGTGAGGAGGAGAATTGAATGTGAATATCTGTGATGCAGGCCCTGAGGGGCGCGTATGGTGAAGGGAGAGGGGGTTTGTGAACATTAAAAATGTTTTTATTGTGAGGGGGCGTGTCCAGGACACCAACAGGAATGGCTGTGTAAGACAGGAGCTCCGTGGACCCTGATAACCAAACCTAGCTAAAAGCGCCTTTCCCCCCAACCCCCAGACCCCCAAAATCCCAGTAACTGCTACCGGAACAAGCAGGGATGAGTTCCAAACAAAAAACGCAACCCGCACAAGGGGTTACGAAGTTCTTCTCCCCCTCACAGAAACATGCTGAGGGGGCCGGCAAATCACACGATGGCGCCGGCACCTCAAACACACGAGGCACAAGGCCACAGGCCCAGGATCGCGATCAAGGAGAGGACTCGCCTAACCCTGAAGCTACCCTTACCCAAGGCATGATGAAAAACATGCTGGATAGCCTGCACGTGTCCATCCAGAGCGATCTGCGAGCAGCGGTAACGGAACTGCGCCAAGAAATCACTGGCCTAACCGAACGCACGACCGCTCTGGAAGTAAAAATGGGGGAAACACACCAGGCACAATCGGTCGCAGAGAGCTAGATATTCAGGCTGGGACGGGAGATAAACACTCTAAAATACACTCTGGAGGATCACGAAAATCGTGATAGGAGGCAGAATATCAGGCTAAGAGGCATCCCTGAGTCTGTCCTCCCCGGCCAGCTGCAGGCATATCTCACTGACCTGTTCACATCTCTCTGCGCCGATCTGGAAGTAAAAGACCTGGAGATGGACCGGGCCCACCGCACCTTAGGACCGCGTTCAGACGACCCAAACAGGACAAGAGACGTCATAGCACGTCTGCACCGGTACACGGTCAAAGAAAAGATCATGCAGGCCAGCAGAGCAAAAGAGCCTATAACATTCAGGGACGACCATCTCCAGGTCTATAATGACCTGTCAAAGATAACGGTAGACAAGCGACGAGACCTCCAACCACTAACCAGACTAATGCGGGACCAAGGGATTAAATATAAGTGGGGCTTCCCGTTTAAACTGATCGTGAACCGAAACGGGAAGTTCCTCACAATCAGGCACCCCACAGAGATGACCCGCCTAGCCAAAGCTGTGGGCCTCGACCCCCCCCCGGCGTGGGACTCAGACACATCCGAGACCCAGAGCAGGGACGCTGACGGTCCCACTGTGAGAGCATCGCAGCGCCTGGCAGGCCAACGGCTGCAGCAGAGATAAAAAGCTCAGGACTTACCTTTGTTCCCTTGTTCCCAGTTGTAAGTTCAGCCCTAATCAGACCCCACCCTGCAGTGCGGGCGACGGAGGCCCCGGAGACCCGAAGCCAGACGGACGGAATGGACATACGACCCCAAAGCACCAAACGCCCCTGAAGCAAGCTGTGCGGCCATCTTTGGAAGGATCCATCGGCTCCTGGGGGAGCAACAGAGGAGAGGCAGATGAAAGATGGCCGCCGACGCAGCCGGGATCCCCCCGGCTCCCCGGATCAGCTACCGGGCCCGGTCCTCGGGGCGGGGGGGTTTCGATGGGCGTGTGGGGGGGGGGGAGGCTGGAGGGGGTTGCGCCTGTCCCCCCCCCGTGTTGCGTCCCAACTTGGCCACTTCCCGGATCCCCCTCCTGCCCATGGGGGGGGGAGTCCCTGGAGGCCTAAGGACGGAGGCCGCGGAGCTGTTGCCCGCGGAGGTAAAAGGCCAAAAGGCGGAGACTGAGAACTGATCCCCCCGCAATCGTGAGTACAGCACCCCACAAGCCCCGAAACCAGAGCTCTTAAAGAGACAGGCGCCTGGCATGGTTTGACAGACCCCCACGGCCAATGAGCTGAGGGCCTATTCTGATCACACTGGCGGCCTACCTGCCACTAAACCAGAGCACAGACATGTCTAGCATAACAACTGCTACCGGAGCTAGCCCCCCCTTGTGTTCCCGTGCTCCCCCCCATGTCCCTACTCCCTCCCCCTCCTCCCCCCCCCCATTTTCCCCTCATACCCAATAAGAAACTATATTCGATAGGGAGCCTACCTAAGGTGTTAGGCTGGTGGACGCCGGGGCTGGCCTGGGAGCCGCAGCGGGGCCCACCCCTTACGGCAAAGCACACAAAATGACAGGTTAAGACTCGCTGTATGTGGAAGATCTATCAAAATGTAACAAGCATGTATACCGCTCTGCCTACCTCACAGTGTATAAGGAGGGAGAGGCTATATTAAAGAAGATGCAGGCACCCCCTCCCCACCTATCCCCCCCCCTCCCCTCTCCCCTACTCCCCACCCCCCTCCCCTCTCCCCCTCCTCCCCCCCCCCTTCCCCCCGGCACCTCCCCCCCCACCCCCCCCTTACCTGAAGAAGATGCATGTACCTCTGCCAATTACCAACTCCTCCCTCGAGCTGGCCTGAATCGAAGTCCAGATTATACACAATGTTGTAAACATGCGACACAAAAGCCTAAGAGAGGGGACACGGCCCCCAAAAAGCAGCGAGAAAAGAATCCCCCCCCCTTCTCCCCCCCCCCCCACCCCCCCACCCCCCCACTTCTCCCCCCCCCCCACCCCCTTCTCACCCCCTTCTCCCCCACCCCCTGCCCCCCCTCTCCTCCCCCCCCTCCCTGCCCCACCCTTCCCCTTCTCCTCCCTCCCCCTTCTGCCCCCCCCCCACCCTCCCTCCCCCTTCCGCCCGAGGCCCCCCTTACCACCTCACCTACTTCTCCAGCCTGTCCTGATGAAAGGCCTATAAGAAAACAACACGACCTAACCAGAGGGCCCAAGCCACATCAAGCCATCGATAGAGTGTCCACCTAGGAGGTCACAAGGTTGACAGAGAAGGAGATGGGTAATAGATACGACCCCTGGGGGGGCAATAGAGAGTGAACAATGAGAAGCCTCCAAGGCGGAGCATGAAGCCGAACAGAAGGGAGCGTCCCTATTTGACCCGCACGGGTGGCGCGCGACCTCCCCCCGTCCCTCCCCACTTCCCCTCCCCCCTCCCCATTGCCGTTCCCCCCCCCCCTACCCACCTCTCCTCCCCATTTCCCCCTCCCCTCCTCCCTCCACTGCCCACCCTCCCTCACCATTCTGCCCCTCCCTCCCACCACCTCCCCCCCTCCCTCCCACCTCCCCTGCCCCCCTCCCCCCCCTCCCCCGAGCCCGCCCTCCCCCCACCCCACCGCACGCGACTCACAAGGTAGCCTAAGCACTCCGAGAAGGAAACACGAGGGCTGGCAACAGAGCTTAAAGAGGGAGGCAAGAAAGCCTGCTCTACCTAACGCCCAAGGGCGACACTGACCGAGTGCCCCTGGCGAGGGCCCCGTCCTGCGAGCTCGCAGGAACAAAATAGCTCGTCACTGCATGATAGGGAAATGAAAATGTTATACATTAATGGTTGTTACAGTGTTTAAGATACCCAAGGGTATTGAAATGGTTCAGTATGGTTGTTTATTTCAGAGCCCAACATTGAGGACCAATGTCACAAGGTTCCTGAACAAGGTTTACCCATCCCTCCCACACGTCTTTAGTCCCCCTGAGGACTTTTCCACTCCCCCCCCCCCTCCCTCCCCTATCAACCCTGTCCCCGCTCAAAGTTTTATAGGATAGATCGTAGAATTAGAACAAAAGGGTTGAGAGGGGCAAGGCGCATCACGTCAGCAACAAAAGGTCTGGATCTCCCTGTTGCGCACAAGCCACTGTTGCACTGGACCCACCCCAGTAGGGCACATATTGCCCAAAATGCCGGTCACATTGAGACCTGGCAGCAACATGTTGGGACCCGACAGGGCCCAAATTCTATCTCTTCTTTATCTGCTGGCTCTGTCCCAGCAGATCTATCCCCCTCCCCCCCTCACCCCTCCCCCCTCCTTGACAGGCCTTGCCCACCCTCCAAACGAAGTCTAAAGAGCCCCCACCCTGCCCCTAGGGAAAACAAAAAACTAACTACGACAAACCCCCAACAACCACATGCAAGACCCCTCCCAGTGGGAAGGAGGAGGTCCCAAGACCCCACACAGCAAAAAACAAACATCCCACAATGACGACCACGGCCCCCATTAAGGTTCGGTCATTGAACGTCAAAGGGTTACAAAATAATAGAAAGCGCAGACTAGCCTTACAGGACTTAAAAAAATCAGGAGGAGACATCATATTCCTGCAGGAGACCCACTTCACATCACAAGACCCCCCAAATGTATTCAAAAAAGTGTTCCCAACATGCTTTTTTGCATCATTTAGTAGTAAGAAGAGGGGTGTAGCTGTCCTAATCAGGCAGGGCACCCCATTTAATCATACCAAAATGACAGAGGACCCAGAGGGTAGATTCCTAGTGGTATATGGCTCTTTAGCGGGCTCGGCTATTGCTCTGATCAATGTATACGCACCAAACGAGAACCAAACGGAATTCTTACCATCAGTTCTCGAGGGCGTTGACCCAGGATATCTGTCGTCGATGATAGTGGGAGGAGACCTAAACATGGTCTTAAATCCCACCGAGGACAGATCAACTACAAAGGGTCCCCCCCGCACAACCCACTCCCAAATCACAGGGAAAAGGTTCAGGGATATCCTAAGCGAGTTCTCCCTAGTAGATACTTGGAGATCCCAACATCAGGGCCAGCGAGACTACACCTTTTACTCAGCACCCCACCAGACCTACTCCCGGATTGACTACTTCTTGGTCACCAAAAACGTGATGGCGGCAACCATTGAATCAGACATTGGCTCAATCACGTGGTCCGACCATGCCCCAATCACCCTGATGCTCTCAATACCCTTTGAGAAAACAACAAATTACTCTTGGAGACTGAACGATTCCCTATTAAACCATCCCGAAATAGAGAGGGAAATAAGAACCTCACTTAAGGACTATTTCCTTCTCAACACAGGAACAGTCTCCTCTCCAGCAATCCTGTGGGAAGCCCATAAGGCAGCTATCAGAGGGAAATTCATTTCCATCGGATCCCACAGGAAAAAAGCCCGCCAAACCCTAATCAAGGAACTAACGGACAATATTAAAACAATAGAACAGGCCCACAAAACCAACCCCTCGAAAAAACTATACAAAACTTTATTAACAGCCAGAGCAAAACTTAAGCAAACTCAGCTGGAGGATGTTGAAAAGGCCCTCAAATGGACCAATCAACAATACTATGATAAGGGTAACAAGGCCGACAGGCTCTTGGCCAGCAAATTAAGATGGGTACAAAAAAGATCACAAATAACGGCGATCAAGAGTAGGTCTGGTGAGATTCAGTATAGCGATAACAAAATCGCAACAGAATTTACAAATGATTATACCGCTCTTTATAACTTAAGATCCAAAAATGGGCGACCGGAGCCAATAGCTCCAGAACTCATTAAGCAATATCTAGACAAATGCCACCTCCCCACACTAACAGAGGAGGAAACCACAGTCCTCAATTCCAAGATTACAAAAGAGGAACTGGAAGAGGCGGTCAAAACGCTGAAGGTCACAAAGTCTCCTGGCCCTGACGGGTTCACCAACGTCTATTACAAAAGGTTCTTGCCCATTCTTTCCACGCATCTCCTAAACACCTTTAACCACTTTATGGAAGGGAACCAAATCCCTCAATCAATGTCTCTCGCCAATCTAGCTATAATTCATAAGGAAGGTAGAGACCCGATGCAATGTGGAAGCTATCGCCCAATCTCCCTACTCAACTGTGATCTCAAATTGTATAGTAAAATATTAGCAAATCGATTGAACCCCATCTTACCGAGATTAATCAACATAGACCAAGTAGGATTTGTCGCAGGCAGACAAGCCTCAGACAATACTCGGAAGATAATCGATATTATCGATCATGTCCACCTCACAGGGACCAAAGCACTACTGTTAAGCCTGGACGCAGAGAAGGCGTTCGATAGAATAAACTGGCAATTCCTGGACCAAACTATGCGAAAATTTGGCTTCAAAGACGCATATCTAGAGGGGGTCCGTAGATTATATCAAAACCCGTCAGCAACAATAAAATTACCAGGGGGCAATAACCAGAGATTCGAGATTACCAACGGAACTCGACAGGGATGCCCCCTATCTCCTCTCCTTTTTGCACTTACAATAGAGCCACTGGCATCGGCTATAAGACTCAATAGAGACATCCAGGGAATAGAAATTGGAGACAGGCAGCACAAAATATCCCTATTCGCAGACGATGTCATCCTAACCCTTACCAATCCTCAAATCTCCCTCCCCAATCTACAAAAAGAACTCCGAGACTTTGGAAAAATCTCGGGATATAAAATAAATACTGATAAGTCAGAAGCCCTGAATCTAAGCCTGCCAGAGCCAGAGGTGCAACTCCTCAAACTAAATTTTAACTACCGTTGGAGCTCCTCTTGTATCAAATATTTGGGAGTCAAGATATCGAGGACCTACCAAACATTGTACCAGCATAACTATCCGGCGTTGTTCCAAAAAATAAAGCAAGACCTAGGGAAATGGGGAGGATACCAAATATCATGGATCGGGAGGATGATCTCAGTTAAAATGAATATTCTCCCTAGATTGTTATACTATTTCCAGACCCTCCCGGTCCACATCCCTGGCTCAGAATTGAAAAACATCCAAAAAATAATCTTCCAATTCATTTGGCAGGGTAAAAAACCCAGAGTCCCGAGAACAGTCCTCCTGGCTCCAAGGAGGAGAGGAGGAATGGGTGTCCCGGACATCACAAAGTACTACCTAGCCGCCCAATTGCGACAGGTGGTAGTCTGGAACGCGAGCCCACACCAATATGGCTGGCTAGACATAGAGACACAATATGCCGGGACGCCTTCACTGCCGGCCTGCCTTTGGTCACTGAGTAGAGAGGACATGCAGAATAGCAAATTCAAATTAGGCCCGATGAGACACACCTGGGAGACCTGGGCGAAATGCAAACTGAAATTTAAGCTCACCACACCCCAATCTCAACTAATACAAATTCACGAAAATCCAAAATTTCCTCCTGGATGTGAGCCCAGGCAATGCGACCAATTCAAAACCAAAAACATCAGGGCGGTAGCCGACCTCCTGAGCTTTGGGAAGTTCCTGAGCTATCAAAATCTTCAAACCAGATATGAAATGGTAGGATTAAATGTTTTTAAGTGCCTACAAATTCGGCACTTTATCCAAACATTGTCCCCAACGTTGTAATTTCCCCCTCTCACAGGGTTTGAGCGGCTATGCAGAGAAGCAGGCCACCAACGAGGTCTAATAACACAAATTTGTATAGAACTGGAAAGGGCCACAGATCCCCCCACTCATGATTATATGCAGCATTGGGCTGCAGAATTGGATATAGTTATAGACCGAGAGGACTGGGAAAGTATTTGGGAAAATGCTCCAGGAACTTCCATATGTACTACAATCAAAGAAAATATATATAAAATACTGTTCCGCTGGTATCTTACTCCAGTTAGAATAAATCAAATCTACCCACTGGCATCCGACCTATGTTGGAGAGGCTGCGGTCAAAAGGGGGACATGGCCCACATATGGTGGTCATGTCCGGAAATTCAGAAATTCTGGGAAACAACACAAAAACTAATAGAGGAGGTCACAGACCTCACAATACCTATTGACCCGCTGACCTACTTGTTGGCCAGGCTCTTAGACTACCTGGACCGGCCAACGAGAAAATTAGTCTCCTTCATCCTAACGGCGGCTAGATGTGCGGTGGCTGCGGCCTGGAAGAAGGTGTCTCCTCCCTCAAAACAAATAATAATACAAAGAGTACAAACAGTAAAGGACATGGAAAGACTGTCAGCCTTCCTGAAAAGGTCTTCCTTCACATTTAATAAAATCTGGGACCCATGGGAAACCCATATGACTCTTTTACGCCGAACTCACCCATAATAACCCAGAAGTAGATAAAATGCCACGACACAGCCAAGAGCCGACAAGGAGTAGGAGAGTAAGACCTGTCTTGGTCGTACCCCTTCCCCCCCCCCTCCCCTCCCCTCCCCATCCCCTTTTTCTGTTTCTACACTCACGCCGCCCCGATGGACCAACTAAGGCCAGGGGGGACGTTGAGCCTTTCTTCTTTCCCTTCAGTTAAAAAAAGAAAAAAGATGTATTAGGCCCACACTCTGCATTACTGTATTGTCAACACTCTGTAAAAATATGATTGCCTAATAAAAAAAAATAAAAAAATTAAAAAAAAAATGTTTTTATTGTGTTGATCCCGGATAATATGAGACAGTCAAACACAAAACAAATTTTTCAGAAGCACAAGGGTGTCAGGTTCAGATGACATCACGTGTAACCACACATGGGAATAACTTTTAGGCTAGTCCAGCAATACTATCGCGCCATCCAAAAAACGGTTTGTAAAGTGGTTGTTTTTCTCTCTCCCATTAAATATTTCGGAAAATTGTAAAAAAAAAAGTTTAAAATAGAACAATGATTGCAATTCTGCTTACTGTTCCTCTAAGTATTTCCTGGCACTGTGTTGTTAACAAAACCCAAACATTTACGCTCTTCATTTTTTTTTATTATGCAGAGATTGACATAGTTAATTGCTGTGCAACCTGCTTATGATTTGATTCCTGGCATTCCCGTGATTAAATTGGGTGCATTAAAGTACTGTTAAATGACAACCCCAGCTGAAGTATAGGTGGGTGTGAAAAGATGACTAACCCTAATTGGAGATAATATTTGCCGATTATTTTGTGTGCTATAAATGGACATAGTTAACTGTGAATTGCAGTGAGGAACATTAATTCTGCATCTGTGATCCATTTGAATATTTTTCCTGAATTATTATTGCTAGATACAATTTTTTTGTGCACAAAAACAGCAGTGTCAATACTGGAGATAAAAACTAAAAGAAATTGCGAGCAAACCAATAATTGTCATTTTTGGTTGACTTGAGAGTATCATGGTAAAATGGGGTACCATATATTTTTGAATTTATACATATAGTATTTCTAATTTATTATTAAACAAACATATCGAACAACCCAGACAACCACTTGACTGAGGTGTTCCCTCTGATGCAGAGAAAATCCACTTTATTAGGCTGGTAGTACTATACAGGTAGTGAACCTGCCAGACACTTTAAAACTTAACTTTTAAACTTAACTTTTAATTAACCATATAATTAAAACATAAAGGACTTCCTCTAAAAGATTATATGTGTAACCCCCATATGGCCTTTTAGGGGTTAATGGTCCAGAATCATATAGAGAGAGATACTTTTCCTATTACACAGGATTGGGGGTGAGTCAGCAGATGCTAAGCCCTTCCCTCCCTGTGTTGCCTGGAGACAAAGACATCAGAGAGAGTATAAATAGGAAGGTGATGATTCTAGAGGTTAGGTTCCTTGAGGGGTGAGAGTGGAGGAGCCTCAGTGTATATAGTTAAGACGTATGTTACTGAGTATATAGGACAGGGCCCATTTATTATGTTCTAGTTAGGGACACTGTCCCTTCCGATAGGGTCCTGAAAGATGGCTAAGGTGAATCCAGTAGTTGACAGAAGAGGAGCCATGCACGCCACAGAAGTCCCTTTGACTGGGATCTCTGGTAGGATCATCTCTACAAGCTGATCCACACATGCCTCAGTTACAGTCTGTCTAGATGCGGAAGTTCAGAGACAGGACAGGGATGTAGATCTCCTATCTATATTGAGTCGGCCAGGGCCCGAGAAGGGGCCCATAGTAATGGACGTTATGCAGTACGGGGACAGGTCAATTAAATAGGATCCAGTAAAGTGTCCAGACCTCCCCGAGGTGTTAAGTGAGGTCGTCAGTGGTAGAGACAAACCACATGAAACTGAGTACACCTATACGTATGGTGTATGGTGTATGGAACAGAGGAGTCCTCATAAAAATGCTGTTTGTACTACAACAGTTCTTGGCGCCCATCATTTCAATCTTTGCTACCTCATCGCCCAGCCGCATGATGCCTGCACCCTGATAAGGTAATACCATCTGAGTAGCCACTAATAGAGACATAAGGAAAAATGCGGGCACTCAGTAAAAATGCAAAATGATCTTATCTGCCGGTGCTCCAATCCACAGAGGCATCCAAGGTCCAAAACGATCAACAGTGAAGCAGAAAATGAGATGGGCACAGGAATTTATTGTGCCAGATACTCTAGCCACTAATAGAGACAATCATTTAAACTCCTTAGGAGCCAAGCAGGAGCGGTTGCATGTAAAAAAAGAAATAATCTTTGGTGAACTATAGATACACTATTTTGGATAAAAAGTTATAAGTATAATAGTGCAAATTTTTAAAATCAAAAGAACTGAGAGAACAGAGTGCCGAACGTTGAAACAGTTGCTAATTCTTGATCTCATACTACCAATGTTTGTAATTAGCGATATGTACAAATGTAAATTCAATAGCTATTAAAATGTAATAGGCATGAACTTTCACATGTTATTTCTATACTGTGTTAGAGAATGCACACGAGCTCTAAAAGTTGGTAGTGTTGAAGAGAATTGGGATATTTGGGGATTTTAGGGTAGAAGTGCTGATAGAGAAAAGAAGCAAAGAATCCAAAATCTATTGGAAAGTAACAAAAAAACAGTAGTGAAAAAGTGCCAGAATTCACATATCGCTATAACATGGGAGAGCCGGGGCTCTGCAAGTGTGCTGACTACCCGCTCTGAATCTCAGACCTCATGGTGTGTAATGTCACAAAAGACTTCTTGCGTGATGACGCACACCACGAGGTCTGAAACTCAGAGCGAGTAGTCGGCTAATAGCAGTTATTAGCATATAAAATGAATATATATCCCAAGGGGGCCCATTCTATGTCCACAGTGTCTCTCCATGTGTTGGATGAAGGTGTGTTAGAGGTGATGGATACTGCACTTGGGACGTGTACTAAGAATAGTCTCTTTCTACAATTAAATAAATCAACGTTAGTGGCATGATAGCAAAACTTTTCAGGAATGCCAAAACAGGAATAACAGAGGGTAGGGTATCATTGTCACACAGTTCAGGAGTAACAGTTACACACATGGATGTGGGCTTCAGTGGGCGTCTCTCAGCCTGTGACAGGTCCTCTCTTTCTCCCTCTTCCAAATTTGATGTCACAGGGGACTGTGACACACTGTGTTTTAAGGTGCACACAGCGGTAAGTGTAAGTCAGAAAGAAACATATATATTTGTGCAGGCACTTGCATGATTTGCAAATAACATCACTTTATGCGAGCAGATGTCCCTGGAAGCAGCATGTCCCAACCAGAAGAAACACCCTGACTCCAATTTGTATAACACACTTGGTTCAAGCTCTTCAGAAAATATCAGGGTTCAGTTATTGTTAAGGATGACCTTGCTTTTCTGGAGGACATAAAGTACAGTATTAGAAATTAGCAATGGGAACCTATTACCTGATTACTGCAAAGGCTTTTATTTTATGCAAATCATATCAAGGACATGACAGTATTGGCCCAATGCTTAAGTCCTTTTCTACGGGGCTTTCTGTACTGTGTGTTAATGTGTAAAAGATGAGCCAGTCCTTCCAATAGAAAGGCTACAGACTGATGACCTGAGACATTATTAGTAATCTCCTCTAGATAGTCATAAATAAGTGTTTGACCTAATATCGTCATCTATCTGATTACAGAATCCCAAAGGATCTGCAGTTCACAGAATCATTTCCAAAGGGCCGTTCCAAAGACTGACTATGTTACAAAACAATGGATCTTCTCTTTGTTATGCTCGATTCCCAGGGGTACGTTAAGAGGTGATAATGTCCCCAGGTCAACTGAACATAATGGGACCTTCTGTCTCATATCTCTTAAGTCTCCATCAATGATTGAATGTGTCCTACATTGTTAATATTTGTATTTATTTACATGTACCTGAATATTCTGCAGTGCAGATCCATGGGGAAGAGAGGCACTGTTGGAACATACCACATTTTACCAAGATCACATGTTCCTCCATCAGTGAAGGGATTGTTACTTTTATCCAATGAAGGAGATTGTAACATAAGTATATTAATAATAATAAAAAAGATTTGACAATAGAATATAAGACCCCTTCAATGTGAGATAGGCAGGCAAATTATTGGGGGAAAATGGGAGGCACCGATCAGATTTCTATCTTTTTATATAGTACACCAGGGAGAAATCAATTGTAAAAATATGACGAAAGGAAGCCACCACCTTAACATTATCTAATATTTGGCTAATACAGATAGAAGTACAAAATGAAGTTAAATAATGCACCTGGTCCTGCTGGCATTCCCCCATGTATTCTTCGGAGCTTGGTTCAGTTATAGCCAGACTGTTCTATTTCATATTCAAGGTCTCCATTTCCACAAGCTCAGTACTACAAGATCAGTGTAAAGCAGATGTGATGCTTATATTTAAAGAGGGAGCTAGATCACAACCAGGGGATTACAGACTTTGAATAACAAAATGCTAAGTAATAGTTAGCATGGATTTATGAGGGACAGGTCGTGCCAAGTTAATACTATTAGTATTTTTTAGGTGGTAAGTAAGAATGCAGTTGATGGACCCCATATACATTTGGCAAAGGCTTTTGAGACAGTTAAACATAATTGGCAAATGTTTCACGTTTTTTGTTTGTTTGTCTCTTGATCAATGTAAATACGAATATAGAAGGAATATCTGCCAACTAAATTTAACATAGGTTACATTTAAAGCAGCAGTCCAAGCTGCCGTTTTTTTATTTTTTATTTTATTTATTTTCCCTTTAATATGTGCGGCAATACAATCCACACAATGATAAGTAATTAGCTAAATTGCCGATCGATCCGTTCTCCTGTGATCGATCAGTAAGATGCTGCTTGGGGGTTCACTGAAGGACTATCTGAGCAGCAGAAGAGGACCAAAGATGCAAAGTTCTGTGGGGAGGATCATGTGACCAGGCAGTCACTAGATACAATTGGTGCACTGCTAGAGAGAGGGCAGGGCTCAAAAATGGGTGTGCCACAGCCTGTTTCAGAAAAGGAAGGGGATGTGACATTGTAAATGGTTGCTATAGAAACAAAAATGCTTGTTGCATTAGAATACATTAAAAATGTAATTCATAGTTGTATAAAAAATGCTACAAATATTATCTCATAGTATAGAACGGATTTATTAAATAAAAACACACATGAAGGATATTGTTTGGTCTGCAGCTTAAACATAATGGAGATGTGTCTTTTTTTTAACCTCATCTACTACGTAACTATGTAACTACTGTATATAGAAGATGATAAAATATATAAATGTGTGAGCCTATATAAGATTGAGACTGTTTAGGAGGTTTACACTTTTAACTCAACATAAAAACAGTATTTGAGTGTGATGAAAATATTGATGGCATCACAGTGAATTAGGAGTTATGCCGGGGTCATAGACAAATGCTTAAAGCAGCAGTCCAAGCAATATCCTACATGTGTTTCTTTTTTTTTTTTTAAATAAATCAGTTCTGTACTATGAGAAAATACTTTTTTTTTTAATGTTTCTAAAGTATCAAGCATTTCCAAAGTGACAGCCCCCTTCCCCTTCTGATAGGCTCTGGCTCTTGAGCCCCGCCCTCTCTCTAGCAGTGCACCAATTGTATCTAGTAACTGCCCAGTCACATAATATTGCTGGACTACTTTGCCCACAATGCTGTGCAAGAACTGAATTAAATAACCCTGAGCAAGCGATTGATTACAGGAGAACGGATCGATCAGCAGCTTAGCTACTCACTTGTCAGTCTGCAGATTGTATTGATGCACATACTGTATTGAATGGGCAAAATATATATAGAATATATATATCTATATATATATATTTTTTTTTTTAAATGGCAGCTTGAACAGCAGCTTTAAAAGAGACGCAAATGCAAACATTTTTTGACATTTTGCTGAAGTTTACCAAACACAATGTATTAAAGCTTTTCCTGACATATTTTTTCTCTGCCCCAGTTCTCAATTACAGCAAATGCGTTAAAAAAGGTGTGTATGATGCAGATAGGGAGACCTTCCACCAATACAAGAATTAAAAGGAAATTTAGAGAAAATACAGTAAGGGACAAGTATGTTTTGGTTGACATGCAAATGTAGATGATTTCTACTGCCAAGTGTTAGATACAGATGTTCAGTATTCTAAAAAGAATCAAACATTTCTTTAGTTGTTCAAATTTACAATCAGGATGATAAATGAAATCAAGATTGGAGATGTGCAAATGTCTTCACAGTTATCTCTGGTCACCTGACCCCA
Source organism: Ascaphus truei (assembly GCF_040206685.1). Classification (NCBI taxonomy): domain Eukaryota; kingdom Metazoa; phylum Chordata; class Amphibia; order Anura; family Ascaphidae; genus Ascaphus; species Ascaphus truei. The sequence goes on from NC_134494.1 coordinate 42,765,038, forward strand.
GCTGTGCAAATGTCTTCAAATGTGCTCACAACATTTTTTTGTGAAGAAAAAATGTCAAATTTCACCTGGTTTGGGAACCTCATCCTAGCCGAGACAGTTACAAATAAAAAGAATGAGCAGGCTCCTTAATGAGACTGTTACAACTCCCACCGTGTTGTTTATTAGGATCTCTGCATCATGTAAGCCAGGGGAGCGCAAACTTTTCCTGCTGAGCCCCCCTGTCTGGCCTGCTCCGGATTCGCCCCCCCCCCCCCCCTCCTACCTGCAGCCATGTCAGGTGACGCTCCGGGGTCACGTGACGTCAGGCATCATTTTACGCAGCGTTGTCACGGAGATGCGTCACAACGTCTGAATCCCGGTAAGTTTTCTTGTTGCAGAGGCCTCACGCGATCCCACTGCATTTAATTTAAATGCTTAGGGGAAGAGCGCGGGACCTCTGCAACTGCCCCAGACAAATCTACCCCCCCCCTTAGGGGGCGTGCCCCCCCCCAGTTTGCGCACCCCTGATGTAAGTAGTTAAATATTGAACGCAGTGGTAATTTAGATGGTACGAAAATAATGCATGCAGTGCCACCCCAAGTTTAGCTTCCAACCAAGGCGGCACATTTCCATGTGCTAAAATAGGTGTCCATGCCTAAAATATCACTTACTTACTTTGTTGTTAAATGTTTACATTTATACAAAGGAATATGTAAATGGTGAGTCAAATTCCCTTGAAAAATAGCTATTTATATTCCTTGTGAATAAGAATGAAACAATGGATTCTTAATGACTTTCACATCTCTAATTGTAAGCTGCTCAGTTAGCTGGTATTCTCGTCCTTTTATCATTTACAAGGATTCTGTTATTTCATCAGCTTCTTACGTATCTTTATTTAAAAGGAAAAAGAGGAATTGGAGAACCATACATCTAATTTATTACTAAATTACTTAATTGCACTGTTCATGGCTAAAAAACCCCACATATAATGTGTTGGAACACAATCTGCATAGAGATGATGATGAAAACTGGTCTCTTAAGTGAATCCTACACGGACAGGAGCCCATCCATTGATCAATAAACCAATACTGAATTTTCTTAGTGAGGCTAAGCTCCATTTTCTATATTGTGAGAATTTGTTAGGTAAGTTTAATACATGTCAACAATGCATTCAATGCTACTCTCCATACTGAGTCACGGTAGAAGGGATGTTGCATTCATGCCCATTAGGAGCAACATGCCCTCTAATGCTACACCCTGGTGAACCATGGCCAGAATAAGCTGTTAAATTCAGCATGTATACTATGTAGTATTTATATTGTTGAAGCATCAAGGTATAGTGCATAATTTTGGTTGCAGTAGTATTCGTTGCCATATGGGGACTGGCGATTGAGCAATAGCAGAAGTAATGGGAGTCGGATGATATATATGTGTTAACACTATATATCAACCTCTACATTTACTAGCTGCCCTTGGTTTGCTCCTAAATTAAGCTGATCATAAACCTGTCTGTCTTTGGAACCTGTGTCCAATGCACAAGCTAAAAGAAAGTCAATGGAAAAAATATGAGTGCTCATTTGAATGGCATTACCCATAGTTCCTGGCTGCAGTGGAAGTAATGTATGCTGGGTGATTGATTATAGGGTAGTGCAGGTTTGTGGACCTGCCTGAGGCATGTTAATGTGCTCAAACTTATTCTTTCTCCTTATTGTACTCTGTACGGTGGGGTGTTTTTGTCACCCTATTACTCACCATAACTTGTTTGTGTACTTACTGTAGTGTCATGTAACCAAGACCAGTTGCATAATATAGAAGCCATCAATCACTCTTACACAGATGAGACTTGCTGGCCATGCACGGCTTTGACCCAGGCATTACTGTCATAGCTGTATTAGACAACAGCTGGTCACTGTCTCTCTTCGGAGGGAAAACAACAGGGTGATTAGGCTCTGGCCGAAAACCAAAAGACTTGGACTTTTTTGTGGGCCTTCTGGCCAGAGGGAGGAAGAGAAGGACGTTCCGAATCCTGATGGAGGAAGACACCGAAGACCTAGGTTTAACACAGCAGTTTGAATGGGACTGCAGGGACCCCCCCCCCCCGTTGTGTTAATCCGATGAGCCATTAGGAATCTCACAGAAATGTTGAGGCATTTACAGTGAGATTGCCCCAGATTTTCCTAGGCAGGTGATCTAATACTGGTGACTGCATCTGTAGGTTATATAATACTTCTTTACTGTGATTCCTCAGTATGGCAATTAGAATAATAAGCAACACAGCAAGAACACAGTAACAGTACAATAATATGGGTGCTTGTCTTCCCCCAATACTTAGGGTACCCTGGGCACCTGCAATCCAGTGTCCATCAGAGCCATCCTTGTCTAAAGAGTATATGTGAGGGCAGTGCTACCCTTGCGTATCGTTGGTGCACGTCTACCTTCCTGGTACAGGCCTGTAACCAGGAGATGCATCCTGGTCCCACGCCGCGGGGTCTCCAACACCAAGCCCCTCACGCCTCACGTCCGGGCTGCCACGCGGTGTTGCCTTCAGCCAAAGTAACTCACGCACAGTCTGTTGTCCTGCTCTGCTGAGGTATCTTGCTACAGGGTAATCCCTATGCTGTTGGCGATCCCTCACATACTTACAGTGAAGGGACTCCCTGGGGCCTAGAGGTAAAGTTCTGGCCTAGTCCAGGAAGCTGACTGCTCCCTGGACACTACCTCCTCTTTCCACAGCTCTGTCAGGACTGCCTCGCTGCCTCCAGTCCCGTGGAGGAAATCCTGGTCTCTAGCACCTCCCCTTCTGGTGGCGCAAACCACAACATGGCCACCACCACACTACACACAGTCCCCTAATACATGAGGTGCCAATCTCAAGATGGCCACCCGCAACATTCTCCGATCCTCCCGAGCCACGGAACCGGCTCCCTACGGAGGTAAGTGGAAGTACCCTGCTACACATATATAAAAAATATTGCCAATAATGGGTGAATGCTTTCACATTATTGCTGCTCCGATGTTTTGTGCTAATTGATACTGTTGCTTTAATTTCCTAATACAACGTCTGAGTTATTACATTATTTCTTGCATGTAATTATTTTTTTCTCCTAACTGTATCTGAAACCAGTAAACGTATCTCATTACAGTAACAAATATAATTCTTGTTCCATTGTCCTAAGGAGAAAGCACAGCTTGGATGATGATAAATGTAATTAATGGTTTCACTCTACAGACACCCTGCCCACAGCTCTCATTATCTTTTAATCATGGCAACACCTTACTATTCCTGCTCTTTGTAGGATCCCACTATTGTTGTTAGTGGTGAGCCGTTCGGGTTGTTAAATATTACAACGGGAGCCTGTAATAATTTTCAGAAATATATGTAGCCGGTGCTGAAGGGATAAATTAATCTTTTTTGTAGATTAATGTTAATGTCAAGTGTATTTCTTTCCTTAGGAACTATTTTAATGGCCTTGTCGGTTGGTAATCCATGAGCACATCACTTTCCCCAACATTATCTCAACAGTCCATTCACCTGTAACAAGCAAACAGAAGCATGGGCTAATAACATTTGCATTGATTGGATGTGAAACTCGTAAAGGACAGAAGAGGAAGTATTCTATAGGGTTTATTTACCCAGGGAAGAAGCGTGTGCAGTCTCCAAAATCACATAATCTTGGAGTATTTATATATTTACGTGCTCTATTTGACCCATTTCTGAGCCATGCAATAAAACTGCATCTTTATTTAGAATGGGCAGGTTGTAAATCCGGCACTTACAAACTTAGGGGGGTTCGGATTTCCCAAACCTGAGCTGCCTAAAACATTTGTGGTTCATCTAAAGCTGAAATGCGAGTTCATAATTAAAATCCGAATCCGGGACCAAACCGAACCAAAACACATTTCTGCCTCGAATTTGTATTCAGGCTTCTGCATCCCACATCTGATCCCCTGATTCACCCCTGTGGTTTAAGGAGGGCAGAGGTCAGTGAGGGGAGTAGGGACACTCCACTTCAAACACTGTCTCCCCTCAAACCCCCCCTCCCATGGGTTGCTATCGTCTCTGCTGCAGATGGGCCACATGGGTGTGTGTCATGCTTCCTGGTACAGACCCACCTCCTCTGCTGATTAGATCCCTGTGTCAGTGTCAGGCCCCACCTCCTCTGCTGATAAGATCCCTGTGTCAGTGTCAGGCCCCACCTCCTCTGCTGATTGGATCTCTGTCAGGGGTCAGAGCACACACATGATGACTTGTAGTTGCAGTTAACCCCTGCAGAACCTAAAGCAGCAATGCAGAAGGTGCAGACACTGCTCCTCACATCACACTGTGTATGTATAATATATATATATATATATATATATATATATATATATATATATATATATATATATATGTTATGGTGGGTGAAAAGGTAACTAAAAACCCTCCACTGTATAGCATATAACAATATTACTTGTGAGCACATTCACGTGTCTTACACAGGTCTGCAAGCCTGCTTTTCACCATTATCTCCTTGCATACAGTGCTACCACTGTAGTAAGGGATTCTGGGAAATGACATGCAAATGAGCGCACAGTGCCACCTTTTGTCTCAAGACCACATTACAAGGTTAAACCCTTAAGCCAATGCATGCTGCTTTAAACACAGCTTTTAAACATAGCCTGGTATGAGATGCAAAGCCAATAAACCAACTCACAGACAGACTGTTTCAACTTGTGGTCTCATCAGTGTGAGGTTGGTTGTACTGACTTTGCAACTTGAGACATGAGTAGGTCACTTAACCAAGAACAGGTTCAGATCAGACTAATGGCCCTACAGAATGGAATGGCTCTAGACTATATTTTAGCCTCAAAGGGAGGTGTATGTATGTGCCCTAGTTAAAGAACAATGTTGTGCATTTATTCAAGATTCAGGATCCGCTGGGACTTGGTGGTTGGATTGGTTCACTGGGAGCGAAGCTAGAGAATGTTTTTCTATGTGTGTTTGTCCTACTCATTACTCTCTATGTATGTGTTATGTGCAGCAAACTTTGATCCAGAAGTGCGTTGCACCCCCCACCGACGCTATGCCTCTTTTCGGTGATGAAGATGTCGGCAGTCCCCCAGAAGAAGAGACTGAAGAAGACGTCAACTGGGCCAATATAATGGCTGGAACAGAATGAAGTCATGCACAATTGGACAACTTCTTGGTCCAGCAGGACTATGAAATGGTTAACCGTTCCTTAAATAGACTGTCTCTTAAGAATAAGATGGGACTGAGAAGATTGGATATGAGGATATGAGGAAGGTGGGGGTTCATTTAGGGGTGTGAGTCAACCATGAGGAAAGGATCACAAGTAAGCCATTTTGACCATAGCAACCGTTTTGTCTGTTTTGCCATTCTGAGTAAATGCAGTATGAAAGATGCGTGCAAGCAGAATGTATGAGCAGTCACTCCCAGTAGAAATTAGCCCCCCACCAATTCTCAGAAATAGCTAACCCTCAGGTTATGTGACGTATTGAGACGTAGGTCATTTCCCTTATCTGCAGAAATGTTTAATGTTACATATTATTGTTCGTTTAGAGAACAAAAGGAGGGCCTGAAAGGGTTAAAATAAAGGCCAGAATCTCCAACCTCCATCCTGCTTGAACTTTTCCCTGAATTGAATGGTATATGAAAGCAGAAAAACGCGCATTGACATCAGAAGATCGGCGTGGGAAAGTGTTCGTGTCAGTGAGGGAGGCTTGCAACTGGGGAGCGCCAGGGCAACGAGAGGACCGGCTGCTAGGTCAGGGACACTCATACCAGCTCTCCCCCTCTGTCATCGGCTCTGAGTGTCGTCACATGGACACATACTGTAGAGTATCAAGGAATTACAGTTCTTGTGGATACATCTTTTGGGCTTAAACCACATCTTACAGCTTCCGTATTTTAATTGTCATCCATTCTTTTTGTTTCTAAATGTCAAATTTAACAAGTGTTAGAAACAGGAAGAGATCAGCAGGTCCCTATTAGGGGGATAAAACCCACGAAAAAAAAGGCATTTTCCCATATCAATTTGGCAGTGATAACGCAGTCGCAGAAGTTGCTCTTTGTTTATTTTATTTTTTTCCTTTCCTTTTTCTATGGTTAATCAGTTCCGGTTACAGATGTACAAAGGAATGTTAAACTGCCACATTGTATAGACCAAACGTTAATCAGTTTAGCTTTATATAAGAATACAATTATAGAAGTCACATAAACCTGTAGGTGGGAAAAGAACCTCAAGTTCTAACCAAGGGATAATGTCGACCATGGACGACTCTAACAAATGTTGGCAATGTATATGCAAGATTTCCAATAAAAAGTATTAAACAAAAAATCAGGCATTTTAGTATTTTGGCATCCATTGCGCATTGAAATTAGGAGGTGTGATAGTCTTCAGTGTAAAATATTGACAGCTAGTATTAAAAATATATATATTTAAATTATTCTGTTCTCACAGTGAGACACAAATCTGGAACATGCTAGAGGTCTGAGAGACAGTGATTAAATATACCGGCTTTATAAAGGAATGTCTTTGTTTAGCGTGGCTTTTTACTGGTGTCGCTAAGCTTATTTCTAACTGCCACTGAAGCCGGAATCAGTCTTCAAAGGCACTTAAGACAGGAATAAACCTTCGCTACATCTGAAGGATGGAAAAAAAAAAAAAGCAGTGAATAATGAGGCAATATTTGTGTTATTCCCCAAATCAAAAGAGAAAATTTGAAAGTATCAATAAAAAGGCACCCTGTGATGCTCAACCTTATTAATACCAAAGTGCTGACAGGCTGAATCAATTAGTACACAGTTTCTATTTCATTTGAAAATGTGAAGAGGATGAGCTTCAAGCACCGAGAGTCAGAGGGAGAAAAGGAAACCCACTCCCAGGTAAAAGGTCTGTTTTAGGGGGGCAATCTCTGGAACCAGAGCTGAGAACCCCCACCCCAGATGTGTAAGTACCAAAAAATGGCAACATAATTTGCTCTCCTCCTCCTATACAGTATGTAAATATGATTCACTTCATAGTGATACAGAGTATGTCTGCACACTTCCACTTGTTGCTCTGTTGACAGAAGTCATTGTGCCAGAAGCATTTGCAAAATGTCTCCGGTGACTCAGGGGTTAGGAATGGGTTGCCACCTTGCTACTTGAAGTTCTATTTTCTCTCAGTAGAGCGTTCCTATCTATAGTGAGAAGGCGTATCTTAGTACAGGAGTGCTGAACTCCAGTCCTCAAGCCCCCCCCACCCCACCCAAACAGGTCAGGTTTTCAGGATGTCCCAGCTTCAGCACAGGTGGCTCAATCAGTGGCTCAGTCTGGCTGAGTCACTGATTGAGGCATCTGATGACGTCATTAGCGTGCAGCACGCACCTGTATCACATTAATAATATCAGCAGGAAGACTCCGCACACCTGCCTCCTGCAGTGGAAGTTCCTATCAGAACCTGCTCAGTGACACGCCTCCTGCTGTGATTCGTCACAGCTTCCTGTAAATACTCAGCAGAGCCAGAAGCTCATTGACTGAGCATAATCTGTGTTTGTGCGTGTGCCTCTCCACAGTCTGTTCTGTTCCAGCCTTGTCTGTCTTGCCCAGTTACCTGACCCTGCTTGCCTTTGGACTCCGCTCTTCTCCTATCCTGACCCGGCTTCGTTTGACCATCTGCTTCTCTCCAACCCTGACCTTGGCTTACTCCCGATGATCCGCACCTCTCCAATCCTGACCTCGGCTAAAGCACCCTCAATGATCCGTATCCCTCCACTACTGACCGCAAGGATCACGACCATTCTCACCTCTACTACCCTGACCCGGCTACCTCGACTTCTCTACACTCCAGACGCGCTCACGCGGCTCTGGGTTGGCGTTATATATATTACCCCACCTCAGCAGCCTGGTCCCATCTTGTTTGTGGTGAGCACACCGTCACACCTATACAGGCTATGAACATTACCCTATATGCGCTACGTACATGGCAACGTGGCATAAAATGACGTCAGATCATGATGTCAGAAAACGCCGGAGAAAAGGTAAGGCGGTGGGGTGTGCGTGAAAGAGGGGGGGGGGGAGAAAGCAGGCAGTGGGGCGCAGGTATAAAAGTTTGCTCAGCCCTGCCCATTACAGCATATGTACATTATCAGACAATGTCTCTAGTCCCACTTTGAACGTTCATTCATTTCTATTGACTTTTATTGATTAAACACCTTGGAAATGTGTTAATCCTCCCTTATGTGCCCATTATTTTTACAAATACAATTTATTTCAATATACAACACCTTGCCACGTTGTACGCTCATTGTGCCTGTAAAAATATATGTACAGTTCTGTGATATTTAACAGCTCAGGGTTACGCTGTATTCCTCCGTACTTTGGCTGTATGTCCGTCCCGCTTTCTCCCTTGTTACATTATTGAAGGAGAACTGAATTGGGGGGGGGGGGGGGGGCTCAGATGGAGACAACTGGCATCTTTGCTTTATATCCCAATTAGCCCTTTGCTGATTTGGTCCCGATAATCAGGAGATTTCTTCTCATGGTAATTGTCATCATCACCCAGCAGGAGCTAATATATCCCGCTTGTGGTGTAGGAAATTCTCTCTTGACGTGGCACTGATGAAATGATTCTTTGCACACAAAGAAGGCACGGCATGCTGAAATGCACACATCACGCACAGTTAGGGAGGCATTGCTTCTTCTTCTGTCCTCTATGGCTCATTATTGCAAGATTTCCCAATGGGAAGGAAATATGTGACGGGTGTATATCATTTCTCAATAAAGTTTTCAGGACGGCACCTTTATTCAGATCCAAATAATATCTGTAGTTTGCAATCATTGATTCTCCTGCTGGGAAGCTATCTATCTATCTATCTATCCATCAATTATCTATCTATCTATCCTTCCTAACGGTGGAGGTTTTTTGTTGCCTTTTTCACCCACCATAACTTAAAATGTATATGGTAAACCTGCCCAGCCTAGAAATATTGCAAAGTAAGTATAAACCAACCTGACACTGATGGTACCCATCAAGGTTGAAACATGTCTGTGAGTGGTTTGACTTGCTTGCAAGTTCCATGCTGTGCTTAAAAGCTGTTTGAACGGCGATGCATCTGCTTAAATGGGCTCCATGTGTATGGATATTCCAGGCAAAAGGTGACACATTGTGTGCTCATTTGCATGTCATATCCCAGAATCCCTTGCTGCAGTGGAAGCACTGTATGCTAGGTGATAATGGTGAAAGGCAGGGTGGCAGACCTGTCTAAGACATGTGAATGTGCTCACAATTTATATAGATTATATATATATATAGTAATAATAACCAGCTGGCAAACCATTAGCATAAACGTATAGGTCGGTGCAAGACCCATAAAGAATTTGTAAGATAACGATAACGTTTTAGTTCCACAAAATCAGGGGACAGCACTCACTGATTGAGCTACCTCTGCTGAAGCTGGGACTGATTGAGCCACCTGTGCTGAAGCAGGGATATCCTTAAAACCTGACCTGTTGGTGGCCCTTGAGGACTGGAGTTGCCCACCACTGATAGGCTGGTTTCTGTATGATTGTCACCCATTTCCCACAATGACTTTGGAAAAAGCGGCCAAGTTTATGTAGTTATTCCTGTACATTTGGTTTTCAAATGAACAATGAGCAGCTAAATCCATCCATGACTAATAGCTTCTGTGCAGTACAAGTAATGCGAGATTGGCTTCATCGTAGCACTCTAAGATGCCGTTTGCGGTGGCTTCCAATAGTTTTAATGCAGCATCTTAATTGGGCATTTCACTTAAAAAGACGCCATGCTGCACATTTGTCAAGGTTTGTAATATGCAAAGTGACATGTGATGGAGGAGGGCGCATCATTACTCTTGCAACAGCTTAAGTAAGTAAGCCTTAAAGGGTCACAAACACCGCAGCAATAAAAACAATCCGCTATTAAAGTGACAGTGCGCTAACTTTATATCAATATGTAGCACGGAGGTGAGAGAGCTTGTGATGTTTCTCTTCACTGGGACTTTCCAGTAAAATTGCTCTTGTTCTTTGTGTTGATGTATATAGCTCCTGATTGCCTACCTCTAAGGACACACACCCAAAACATTAATGGATGTGATCAGCCAACCTGGTTGGGATGTTTAGGTGTCCGGGATCTGTACAGTATATGTGGACAATTATAAATATATATGTAACACATTTTCCCCCATGGTGGTAGGGGATGTCAGGACAGGCTTCTGGAGTAATAACCTCAGGTGTTGGGTCTGAGGAAGGGACACATTAGTCCTGAAACGTTACCTTATTAGCTCTGATGCTGTGAATACTTTATTGAAGTTTTTTTCAAACTCAAAACAAATCTCCTGTGTGCTCCTTCTTTTCCTCTATTTTGGGATTATTATCAGGTTCGGCTTTGAGACACCGGGACCATTGGAAGGTAAGCACCAGAAGCAGAATAATATTTATATACTTTCTATAAACAGTGGTGTGCCATTTATACCTACTATTGCTCCTGTAAATCTCATTATTGATATGTCCTGTTCTGCCCGGGTTCCTGGTTTGCCACTTGCACCGTCTAAAGCTTTCTCATTTCTACCCTCTCAAATAATCCGAAACGTTGTCTCCCACCCTGCCCTCTATCTCAGGAAATCCCCTTGTCAACTGCACTCCCTCTCTCCATCCTCACATTCTTTTTAATTAAAACCCTACCTTAACAAGGGAGCAATACAAAGAAAACACTCCAAATGCTCTGATTTGGGAGAGATTACCATTTATGGGGAGATGAGGATTAACTACACAGGGTGGAAGTATGTTGGGAGAAGGTGAAAGATCAAATGTAGTTATTTATTATAACACTGTTTTACCGGGAAGTAATACATTCAGAGTTACCTCTCGTTTTCTAGTATGTCCTGGCACAGAGTTATGACAAATACATGGTTAGAAATAGATAGTTACATTAAGTGAGCAGGGTTATACATTATATACAAGACATTGCATGCACAGTTACAGATAATATATATTATAGGTGTATGTAACAGTTACGGACCAGAATAAAATGTGAGACAGCTTTAGTTTTGAAAGAACTTAGACGGGTGGCGGCTGTGAGAGTCTCCGGTAAAATGTTCAGTTGTGGGGTGCACGGAAAGAGGAGGAGCGGCCGGATAGTGTATGGACTGAGGACAGTGAGGAGGGGGAGAGGACAGTGAGTGAGCAGAAGGAGAAATGAAGAGGGTGAGTAGGGGGACAAATTGAGTGAGTATCGTATGACACCAAGAAAAGAGCCTCCCGTCTCATCTATTACCCCGTAGTTATTATGAGGCAGGATGTCCAAGTCGGTTATAAATGGTCAACTTCCTAATCGAGATTCTGCACAGACAGTTGTCATGGTGATGAAAACAGGGATTACTGCTTCAGCTTTACACTCAGAAATCAAAAACAACTCTTCTTAAAATTGCACCCGGATAATATTAAGTGAGAGTTCTCTCAGTTCTTCGTATGATTGGTTAGGAAAATGTTTTGCAGTGACTGGCGCTTCAAATGACCCCGCTTATGTTTTATTGAATCACTTCACACGCGCGCACAAAAAAATGAAATTGAATTTACAACAAATTAGCATAAAGGAAAGCCGTGATCATCTCTAGTCTCTATTCATGCAGCTGATGGTAATAAATGGTTATCTCTCTTTTCCAGGAAGATGGAGTTTTTTTTTTTAAGCCAAGTAAAAACAGGAGGTAAGTAACAATATCAATAGAGACCAGAAGTTAAATGTCTTCTGTTATTCATGTTTGTATGTGAAAAGACATGTGAAGCAGGGAGAGACTTAATGCCTGACCTGTTGGTGGCCCTGGAATTGCCGACCTCTGACCTAGAGGAAGTAAAGCTGTAAGGAAATATATAAAACATGTAAACAAACAGAAAGAAAAGCAGCACGTTTGTTTATTCATTTGGAAGTTTTATAAAGTCGGTCCCTGCAGTAAGGTAGGGGACTCCCCTTTTCCCCCCCTTCCTTCCTCCAGCAGGCCGTGTACAGCCTTCGATCGCTCCCCTCCCCGGCAGCTAAGGAGTTAAGGCCTGGGGAAGAGGTAGGGTTTAGCGGAAGGCTGGAGGGTGGGGGATTTAGAACTTTGCATTGTTTTAAACGGCCCTTCAGGAGTTGAAGATGCTCACCCACCCTCCCTGGTTGTTTACACAAATTATTAAATAAAATTGAAAATAATCCAGGATTATTAATATACATATATTTTATTGTTATAGATCGTGTGTCACAGCTGTTGGCGGGGTTTTGGTGCCTGCCAGGCAGGGAGAGCCAAGGAGGTATATGGATACTGGGTATAATGGCGCCCTCATTGGGGCTGGTAGAACAATTATGCCAGCCCTTTAAAGGGCAGCAGCGGGTTAAAGGTCAGCAGCAGGTCACAAGCCGTGGTGACGCCGTTGGGCTATGTACTGCGGTCGGGCCACCTGGCAGGGGGTAAGGAAGAGTTCTGGTAAACAAAGTCTACTTTAAAATTAAATAAAGCTGTGGCCTTGTTTGTCCTCAAATACTGTGTTTGTCGTTCTTTGATGGGGGAAGTGGGCACTTAGCTCGCCATGAAAAGAGATGATGCATTAGCTACAAGCCACACCGCAGCTGAACCATGCAGTATGGTTTTAATGAATGTTATTCAGCCCTTCCTATTGTGAGCTCTCAGAGGCACTGAGTCCCTTCCCCCATGCTCTTTTGCTGCATGAAAACGCACCTGTTATTTTGGCTCAATATTTATGCAGTAAGTTGCTGCATAATTGGTTGGTGCTGTACATCAGTAAATTAATGTTCAGTAGCGTTCAGTCCAATCGAGACGGACAGTCACCGCGGCCGAAGTTAGAAAGGTTGATGCAAAAGTTTGAGGAATTAGTAATGAATCTAAAGGAAATATCATGCCAAGAATCCAAGATGGTAGATGCATGAGTCCTGGTATTTCAATAATGTTCTTGTGTAATAGCCCCAATAGTGTGGGGAGTATTTGTCTTACGCCTATGGGGGGTGCGGGGGTGGTTATACAGTAAATGGTGGTAGTATCGATCTGGACATTGTATCACAGTTTAATGAATAACCCCACTTACTGTATATAATAAGTATGTTGCCTTTAACCTATTCAGTGCCAGAGGTGCCTGCAATACATGATCTGGGAATATACTGGGAAAATAAACCCAGAGTATTCTCAGGACCAGTTCAACAAAGCACCATTAAGTCACTTAACGTGGCATTAATATAAAACTTAATGTCACATTAACACTAACAGTGTATCTTCAAAGGAAAAAAAAACATAGTATTAAGCCATGGTCTCTCCTGTAAAGAACATAGTGGGAACTATAACAGATGTGCAAAACGCGTCATTATCATATCATTATATATCGACAAACGTCTGTACAGGTTACAGTGGGTACTTACGGTTATTTTAAGTTAAACTTCTATTACCCGGCATTATTTCCCTTTCCTCTCCTCTCTCCACTTTAACAAAAGTCCTATTCCGGGATCTGGAGAGAAGTAATGCCAAGGCTGGCACAACATCACGTTATTGGGAAGTAACGCAATGTAATGCTACAATAACATGATGTACAGCCTATAAAACCAGATGCTGTACGGGTGTACTTTCTGCATATAATTAGCCTTCAATTCACCTTTACATAACCCTAAACAAGGGCACATGGACCAGAGCTCTTTATGTTAACTCAGGGAACATGTTATGTCCGTAAGGATGTATGTCCTGTGTCAGGTAACATCACGTTTTACTGACTCCTGATTAACAGAGTTTTCTCTGGTGCGGCTCTGCAAGTGCAGGGGTGAGAACAGCATGATACACTCCATGTAGTAACAATCTTAAGTGTCACATATGAAGTGTCTGTGGAATATGACCTGGAGGTGAAATATACCAAAGGAACTGGATTCTGCCCTTTGTCGACAACTCTTCAACTGTTAGAACTTCACTTTCTACAGTAAATGCTCTAAATGTTTGCACACGTAATGACTAACTTTCTAAGCTGTGGCGTAACTTTCAGGACTCCACTGACCACCCATGTCTCCTTCCCTCCACCTATGCTTGTGTCCATACTCTACACCACTATTTACACACCTCTTTCCTAACACCTTCTACAAGTCTCAACAAACAGCGACCCCACACATCTCTCTCCCTCCCCCTCTCCCCCTTTTCCCTACAAATCCTGCTCAATCTTTTTGCTGCCTTCGATGCTGCTGATCGCTCTCTTCTCATATTCTAAACTCCCTTAGTATCTGCAACAAAGCTCTATCCTGGTTCTAATCTTACCTCTCCCATCGCACATCTGCTGCTGATCTGTCTGTCTCCTTAAATTTCAGCTTTAATATCCCGTTATGCCCCTGATCGCGTTCTGCGCTCTATCCATAATTGTCTCCTCTCTACTCCTTAAAAAAAAAAGAGAGGTTCCGGTACTCAGGGCCGCACACAGCTTTGCAGGGGCCCAGGACTAGAGTGTTCACTGAGCAGCGCCCCCTCCCTCTCCCCCCGTGTTGGAGGCCTTGTGAGACCACCCTCCTCGATCTCTCACACTCCAACTCTCCCCTAACTCTATCTCCCCCACCACACCACCTCTTTCCCCGCCACATCTCTCTCTCACCCGACACAGTCCCAGTCCTCTGTCTCCCACCACCTCTCCCCCACACCTCCATCTGTCTCTCTCTTTCAAACCCCCACCTCACTCTCCCCCTAGATCCCACCTCTCTCTCCTCCCCCACAAACCAAACTCTCTCTCTCTCCACCCCCACACCTCAATCCCTACCTCTCACCCCACCCCCCACACTCAATAACCCTTTTCCCCCAAACACACTGAATTCCCCCAAATACACATAATAACCAACCCATCTCAGTAATAAACATACTAACCCCCCAAAAACACATAACTCCCCCTCCTCAATACACATAACAGCCCTGCTCCCAATACTCATAATAACCCTCCTCCCACACTAACTAACACACTTACAGTATTGTAGAAACTTGATACTTGATACATGCCTAAACTTTTCTGTTCTCTACTGCCTCCTCCTATTACTACAGCCATTCTATTACTACAGCAATTCTATTACTACTGCCTCCTTCTATTACTACAGCCATTCTATTACTACAGCCATTCTATTACTACTGCCACCTTCTATTACTACAGCCATTCTATTACTACAGCCATCTTCTATTACTACTGCCTCCTTCTATTACTACAGCCATTCTATTACTACAGCCATTCTATTACTACTGCCGCCTTCTATTACTACTGCCTCCTTCTATTACTACAGCCATTCTATTACTACTGCCATTCTATTACTACAGCCATTCTATTACTACAGCCATTCTATTACTACTGCCGCCTTCTATTACTACTGCCTCCTTCTATTACTACAGCCATTCTATTACTACTGCCATTCTATTACTACTGCCATTCTATTACTACAGCCATTCTATTGCTACTGCCTCATTCTATTACTACTGCTTCCTCCTATTACTACATCCCTTATATTACTACTGCCTCCCCCTATTACTACAGCCATTCTATTACTA
The DNA here is from genome assembly GCF_040206685.1 of Ascaphus truei. Lineage (NCBI taxonomy): Eukaryota > Metazoa > Chordata > Amphibia > Anura > Ascaphidae > Ascaphus > Ascaphus truei. The sequence continues at coordinate 42,780,557 of NC_134494.1, forward strand.
CAGCAATTTTATTACTACTGCCTCCTTCTATTACTACAGCCATTCTATTACTACAGCCATTCTATTACTACTGCCACCTTCTATTACTACAGCCATTCTATTACTACAGCCATTCTATTGCTACTGTCTCCTTCTATTACTACAGCCATTCTATTACTACAGCTATTCTATTACTACTGCCTCCTTCTATTACTACTGCCTCCTTCTATTACTACAGCCATTCTATTACTACTGCCATTCTATTACTACAGCCATTCTATTACTACAGCCATTCTATTACTACAGCCATTCTATTACTACAGCCATTCTATTACTACAGCCATTCTATTACTACTGCCTCCTGCTATTACTACTGCCTCCTGCTTTTACTAGGGGTTTCCAACGTTTCGGATGTCAAGCTGCCTTATTCAAAGGTTGGCAGGCTGCTGTAACACCCGAAACGTGGGAAACCTCTTTTATGGCTTCAATAAATATTTGCATTTACTAAATGTCCTTGAACCTGTAAGTTTGTTTCCCTATTCTGACGCTGCTAGCACTCCTCAGTGTAAGGCCGTGGTCCCAGTGTGCACGGTAGCACACGCACCCGGCAGGGGGGGGCGCGTGCACAGCGCTTCACCACGATCTGCGGTCTGGGACAAGACTGCAGGGTTTGTGATGGGGGTGGGGGGTGTAGCTGGGGTTTTCCAGGGATGCGGTCATGACCTCACGTGGCTGGTTCGCACTTATTGGCTGAACCGCTGGCGGGGGGCGTGGCAACCCCTCCGTTGCAACTTCTACATTAAATTTCAATGTCTTTGGGAAAAACGGTAGTACAGCGCGGCTGCACATCCCGCGCGAAGGTGTGTACTGGGCCCAGACCCATTGAAGGACGGTGTTTATTTGCGCAGCGCACGACAAGGCGTGCGCTGTAGACGGCACTGGGGCTGCTGCCTAAGATTGCACCATTGTTACTCCCTTGTTGGCCTCTCAGCCAGTTGCCTTGGCAACACCCCTTGCTCTTTGGTGAGTTGGACTGCCCCTCCTCCCCTTGCTAGTTGGCATAGTCCTTGCCTTATTTCCTGTTTGTCCAGGCAAGCATGCTTTTTTTTAGCCAGCAGCCATCTTGAGCCAGCCACCTCACTTATCTCCTCTGATAAAGCTATTGTAATTTACATATCCCTGATACTATGCTCTCCCCTTTACCTAGCATTATCCCACTTGCCATCCTGGCTCCCTTTCCTCTCCATTGTTCCCATCCCGCAGTGTTTTCCCTCAGTTCCTTTTTCCCTTTTTATTTGTATTGTTGTTGCCCAATAAACACAAGCGAATAAGAAGCTTCCCCTGGCTTGGTATAAGGGATTGAGTTAAGCAGCCTGCCTCTACTCACTTGCCACAGTGAGCTTGGGACAGAACACTAAATCGGTGGAGCCTCTACTCACGCCTTTCTTCTGTGTCCTGTTCATAGAACGCTGCGGGCCGTCCCTCATTGAGTTAGAGAGCACCGGTGTAAGTATCATTTACATGCTTCATTATTGTGTATACATGTGTAACATGCATAAATGTGTAACATTTGTTTCCTATTTGTTTGTTTGGCAAGACAACATAAATAAAATATGGCAACTGAATCGAGAACTGAACCCACAAATGTTTGCGCCTCTCTGCCAGCAAAGAAGGTGTTACGTATAAGAGCTCAAAAAGCCTTGTCAACAATCTATTAAATGATAAATCAGGAATTTCTATAACAGGTTGACATACAGTAGCAGACAACTCTTTTCATAGCAGAGATGTATTACAGTTGGGACTTGTAGCAGTGTTGGTCCTGCTTCTTTGCATGTTGGGGCATCGGCTAATGGACTTTGATTAAAGAAAAATACATGGTTCTTATTTAGTTTCCTTTAAAAAAAATATCAAGAGCTACAAATTAGTGTATTGAAAAGTACAACAATGAGAGGGTGATTATGAACTATTTGTCAGGGTGAACATTCCAGTCCATTGTTAAAAGTGCCACTGGAATATTCAAGTAACAATGTATCCCCTGCTTGAATTTACCACGTAACTTTACAATGCAGGGCCACTTTTCAAATCAGAAATTGGATTTCTCTTTAACATTTTACATCAATAAAGGGCACCATTTACTCTCACACACAGAAGAACAGCGGGTCTTTGTTCCCGGTGAATACATGCTTTGGACAGACTTCACCATGGCAATGCATGTCAGAGCAGCTCGGGGTGACATCAGAAAGAATGTAGCAAACAAAAGCTTTGATAAAACACACATTGTAAAAGGAGAATGAATGAAAAGCTAATATACAAAGTCTCCTTGTGCAACAGCTGGTGGTAGATTAAAAACCTCAAAGCGGTTATCTGTTTTCCATCATACGCACACTATACGCTTACGCAGCTTCAGGAAGTATGAATGCAGCACCGGTAATAATTTTAGCACTGAACAGGCCACGGCTGAACTGTAAAGCAACGTATGGCTGGCACCTGCAGCAGAGCAATGGTTAACATATTTGATGACAAGTGCTGAAAGGAAGATACAGTATGTGCCCAGTGCTACAACCTGATGTTAAAGGCCTTGCATTGAGTTTGTGATACTGTATTTCGTTGATGCATTAAGGTATAGTGTATCAATCTTGGCTAATTTAGCATCGTCTGCACTAGAAGCGAAATATAGAGGCGCTCCCTAAAATGTTAAAAAAGATGTAGAAGTGAACGTACAGTATATATTAACACATAGAATTAGACAGCAGATAAGAACAACTTGGTCCACCGAGTCTGCCCATTTCCCTTTCTATTGTAAAACCTAATGTATTAACCTCTCTTACCTCTGCTGGGAGTCTACTCTACATATCCACCACCCTTTCTGTGAAAATGGTACTCCCTCACATTTCCCCTGAGCCTCCCACCCTCCAGCTTCTAACGCTTGCTGCCCTCCAGTACCTTCATGAACGCCTTTATATACAGCTCAACTCCGTTATAACGGGATCCGTTACAACGCGAATCCGCTTATAACGCGATGCAAGCGTGGCTCCCAATTTTCATATTTATGAATACTTTACAACACGATTATTGGTATCTTAAATACTTTATTGTACAGTGCATACAATTGTACATTATTTCTAACGCGATCCACTTATAACGCGATGTGATTCTTTGGACCCCAAGCACAACGTTATAAGGAGGTTGAGCTGTATTTGAATGTTTTTCAAATCCCCCCCTCTCCATTTTATTCTCCAAGCTGTACATGTTCATGTCCTTTAGTCGCAGAGGAACAAACCTAATAGCCAACATACCCGTACAAACAGATCCAACTTTCATTGTGGTTTAAAACGTACACAGACAAAAGCCACTGTGCTTGAAACTACTGTACCAGATGCTTACAGGCAGAGTTGCATTGCAGTACTAAATCATTAGAAGGAGCAGGAGACAGGAGAGATAGTCAGCTATGTGGAGGAAGAGGAGGAGAGAAAGGAGGAGGATATATAAATATACTTTCCAAATACTTTCGATGGTTTCAACAAGGTACAGAAGAGAAGTCGTGCATGGTGACTGGAGGGTGGGAGGTCATTCTTCTTCATGCACAGGGTGATGGATTCATAGACACAACATAGAGAGTAGAGGCTAATAGAGTAAGATAATTAAAAACGGGTTGGGACTGACACAGAGCTATGCTAAATAAGAAAGAACAGAAGGTTGTATCTGCTGTTTCTACCTCGGGAGAAGTCATAGGGACAGTGAGTAATTACACAGAGTATAGTGTCATAGGAACAGTGAGTAATTACACGGAGTGTAGTGTCATAGGAACAGTGAGTAATTACACGGAGTGTAGTCTAATCTACATTTTGTGCATGGCAATGATTGTGAGACTTACAACCTTTTGGCCACAGCTCTCTGTACAGCCTCTAAACATGTGAATAGCGCATTTACAAGCTATATTGGCAAAAGGGCTGGTATGCTCTACAGCAGGGGTGCGCAACCTGGCCCCCCTACGGGGGGAGTGTGATTTTTTGGCGGGGGGCGTGGGCAGTTGCAGAGGTCCCGCGCTCTTCCCCGAGTCATTTAAATGAAATGCCGGGGGACAGCGCGAGGCCTCTTTAAGTTCTACTTACCGAGATTCAGCCGGCTCAGAACACATCCCCATGGCAACACGGCGTCAAAAGATGCTGCAGGGTCATGTGACATCACGCCACATGACACGTTGCCATGGAAACATGGCATCAAATGACTCCACGGGTCACGTGACGTGACGTTACACAACCCCGCGATGTCATTTGACTAAGAACTAATGTAAGGGGGGGTGGGGCACGAGAACAGAGGAGAGCAGGAAGGGTGGCACACCATGAAAAGTTTTTGCACCCCTGCTCTACAGCAGGGGTGGCCAATTCTAATCCTCCAGGCCTACGAACAGGTCAAGTTTTAAGGATATCCCTGCTTCAGCAGAGTCAATGACTGAGCCACCTGTGCTAAAGCAGGTATAGCCCTAGTACCTGCTCTGTTAGTTGCCCTTGAGGACTGGAGTTGGCCACTCCTGCTCTGCAGCTACCGGCATGCTGCAGGCTGCACCTGTATCCAGACCGCACATAAACATGCTCCCAGCACATTCAATCCTTCCGTCCCACCACCATCAAAATAAACAAGGGATTCCGCCTAATGATCGCCGCTGCTAAAACATTGTGTCCCATTTCCCGTAAGATCGCTGCAAGAACGTGAAAACATGTGAAATGTGCAGATGTGCGTTAAGTTGCCTCGATTCTGTGATTTCTGATGTTACCAGAATTCGCCGCGCCGTTGCAGCGATCTTATGCGTCGTTGTCCAGATTTAACGATGCTGTTTCCCAGGTCGGCTCCCTGCCGCTTGAGTTCGGCATCTGCAATCTACTTCTTATTTTCTGCTCTCGAATGCTATTTATAGACTGGAGTGCTTGCAGTGGATATAGGAAATTGTTTGGTTAGCATTTATTTGGAATAATTATAACACTCCAATCCACTTACTGTCACTTGTACAGAAATTAGGAGAAATATAAATATTACTTTAATGCACCAGCGTTGGATTTCAGATGTCACATTGGTTAATTTGCTGATTTCTCCCGGGATGGAACGCGGGCTGGTAATGCATTGGGCCGCAGTTAATGAAAACCTTTCATTTCTAATGCCCGTACAACAAAATGTGTAAATAAATTACATGGCATGATGAAGTCATTACATGACAAAAAATAATACACATTTATACCTTGCAACGGTGCACATTTTTATGCAATCACTTTCCAAGGTTTATCAGGCCTGGAAAGAGATTTCAGCCAAATCTCCGTTTATTGACTTCTCCACAGAATATGGACGATTATGATACCTAAAAGATACTGTAAATTGAGAAGGAATAGTTTATTGCCTAGAGATCTGCAAAGCATCTAGTTTTACGACCTGTGAAATTCAAAAGGATTATGCATGTGATCTTGTGTAATAGGCAAAGCATTGCTCTGTACTCCAGATACTTGTGAGCAGCAGGTTATATTGAAGGAAAACATGTACTTCACTGCTCTGATTATTAACATACCGCAGTGTATCAAAGTCCAACACTGACCCAGTCACTGGGGCACTCTGGAAACTCAAAGACTGCCACTGCCCATTGCTATATGTTCTATTTAGATTGACTGCAGTTAAAATGAGTACAAACACATGTATACAGTACTGTATATAGCTGCTGAGGAGCACCCTGCTACCACTTATGTTGCACTAAATAGTGATTCTTAGTAACCCTATGCACTTTCATCCCTCCTTCTAACTTGTAACACTATAACATAAACACTCCACATGCAACCCACGGTCTAGCTTGGAGATTTGGTGCTCTGCCATTGCCAGTATGGTATCTACTGTACTAGAGATTAGCAAAACTTGGTGTGAAATTATAACCTAAAACATTCCTCAAAATGCCGGTCTCCTCTAGGACAGAGGTACAAAGTAGATCTCTACTCACAAGTTCACAATGCACATCTTCATTTATTGTAACAGCCAAGAGCAGAGGAGAAACAATGTTTCAGCTCCGACGTGGACCTTTCATCAGGTGAACTCTACTTTGTACCTCTGTCCTAGAGGAGACCTGCATTTTGAGGAATGTGTTTAACTACAGTATGTTGTGTTGGTTGCACAAGCAGGATTCTCCTCGTCTGAAACTGTTTCCCCTCACTTTGGGATCATAACCTCACACAACCGTACAGTCAAAACCAAAGTACAAAATGAAAACCCTCAAGATTTCTAGGACCAAAACCCCCAAATTAATTCGAATGAAAACAGAAACACCAGGCGATTGGAACATGACTTTAATAACCTTTAAACAGGATAAAATTAATCGGCTGTCTCTTTTTTTTTTCTTACATGTTTTTCTTATACCTTTAAAAGGTGGCTGTTTATTTGGTTATTCTTGTTTTGTAGTGATGTAAAAGTGTGTTTTAGGGTAATTTTAGGATTTAATTAATGTCGGATGTTTGTATATGAAAGGATCCAAGGCACTACGGATTTCTAGAAAAAAATTATTATCAAAACTCAGCTCAGTTTTGTCCTCAGTTTTGATAATACATTTTTTCTAGAAATCTGTACTGCCTTGGATCCTTTCATGCCTTAATCTAGGATTTTTTGACAGAAGTTCCCTGACCCAGGAGCACAGGTGATCAATCGCAAGTATTGTGCTTTTTTGCTGTTTAGGTGTGCAGTACACTATTAACCATTTTGTTAGGATTTTTGTATATTACATTATCCAAAACCAAAATCAGCAACACCGCCAAACAAATGGACTTTGGAAAAGGACAAAATGATTATGAACCAAAACTAGAACAGAAGGTCGGTTGTACAACTCTTCTATCAAACTCACAGTCATTAAAACTTTCCCACAAACTCACAGTCATCAAAACTTTCCCACAGTCTTTTCATCTGCATCTGGAGCAGTGTGCTCATCCAAATGGGATAAACAGATGCACTGACTGTATGGACTGACTATACGGACTGACCTCCTGGACTCTGCAGCTTTGTCTCAAGCATAACTCTTTCTGCTCAGATATAGTAAATATTTGCCATTATAGTCCATATATTTCCAATCCCATGGGAAGGTGTCTAATTTCATGGCACTGTTTATTAAACATGACCCTATATCTGCTCTCCAGGCATCTCATCTTTTTGTCTTTGTGCTGCATTGTTACATATTTATGTTATACACAAGAAGTGAATGACAGAAGAAAGGGGAAAGGTCACATTACTGCCACCTTAAAATAAGTAGAGTCCCGCAGTTTCTAGCATTTGTTTATGCCATTCACAAAGGGCAACCCTTAACTCTTTCACTACCAGCACGGCTGGCAAAAGCTATGTATTACAAGCCATTCTAACATACAGTATAATAGGCTCTCTCTTCACATATATCAGCAGTTCACCCTTCGATAGAGTACATATGTGCAAAAGTGTCTTAGAATATATCTTTTACAGTTGCAAAAGGTAGATAGATACAGGATTTTAAGATGTTACCATTTCTTTTTTTTCTGCAAATGGTACATTTTCTCTGCAAGTTCTGTGAAGAGACTAATGGACACATGACCTCTTTGTATAGTAATGTTGTAAGAGGTCAAGACTAGCGGGTTATGCAGATAGCGCTGTAATTGCTGCCAAAGCAGAATTAAAAGTTTGTTAGGGGCATACAATACATTATTGGATGTTATCAAAAACCTCTGGTTTTACCTGCTGTACTGTATAATAATAATAGCATGTTCTTGTATAGTGCTGCTAGATTTTACGCAGCGCTGTACAGAGACATTTTGCAGGCACAGGTCCCTGCCCCGTGGAGCTTACAATCTATGCTTTTTTGGGGGGTGCCTGAGGCACAGGGAGATAAAGTGACATGCCCAAGGTCACAAAGAATTGAACCAGGCTGCCCTGCAACAATCTCAGTGTCAGTCAGTGTCTTTACTCACTGAGCCGCTCCTTCTCCAATGTATGTCAAAGTAAAGTGGTCACATTGATAACAACTACAATGGTATACCCCAAGTATACCCCACTGACAATAGAAGAGAACATATTTACGAAAAAGCCAACAAGCCGTATACCCTTCTTGCCAATAAAATTGGGAATAGGACACCAAATTACCACATACAATCTATTCGAACGCAGGGGGGGAACCTTATCTCTAATCCTAGACAGATTGTGGAGGAGTTCAAATCCTCCTACGAAAAGCTTTATGATGGAGATAAGGTTGACCATAATCAGAAAACAAGAGACAATGTGAAGGGGTTCCTAAAAGAGGCACAGCTACCGGCATTGTGCAGAGAGGAGCGGGAAGCATTACAGAAAGACTTCTCAGTAGAGGAGCTGGCAGAGGTAATACAGTCACTCAAACCAGCAAAGGCGCCAGGACCAGATGGCTTCTCAAACCTATATTATAAAAAATACTTGAAAATCCTAGCTCCACACCTATTAAAATTATTCAATTCAATTTTGACGGGGGCCTCATTCCCAGCACAAATGCTGCAGGCGTCTATCTCCCTGATCCATAAACCTGGAAAGGACCGGCAGATTGTAAGAGCTACCGGCCCATTTCTCTGATTAATTCCGACATTAATATATTCTCCAAAAATTGACTGGCCTTACCTAGAAGAGACGCTGAAAGTATTCGGCTTTGAGGAACGCCTCCTGAGGGCCATACTGGCACTGTACGAGGGGCCAACAGTGAGGGTGCAACACCAGGGCTTCCCATCAGATCATTTTCATATCCGCAGTGGAACAAGGCAGGGTTGCCCTTTGTCCCCGTTACTGTTTGCCCTGTGTGTAGAACCCCTAGCAGCGCATGTGAGACTAAACCCCGATGTAGCTGGGATATCGCTAAAGGAGCAGTCACATAAAGTGGCACTATACGCGGATGACATGATTCTGACGTTGTCAAACCCACTTAACTCTCTGCCCAATGTCATTCCGATTCTGGGGAGATTCAACCAAATCTCAGGGTTCAAAATTAATCAGGCCAAATCAGAAGCCCTCAACATAAATTTGCCCAAAGCAGTAGAAAAGCTGATTGAGTTCAATTTTAATTTTAAATGGCAAACCTCCGAGATCAAATATTTAGGGGTTAATATCACAAAGGACTACAAAGCTTTCTATAAGGCTAATTATCCCAGGTTGTTTAAGACTCTAGGAGAGGATCTCAGGAGATGGGCGGAGTGTGGCATCTCTTGGATCGGGAGGATTCACAGTGTGAAGATGAATCTCCTTCCAAGGGTACTATACCTTTTCCAGGCCCTCCCAATCCCCCTGCTAAAAGATGACATCCTCGCTCTACAGTCGAGAATAATGAAGTTTATCTGGAACAAAAAAAAGTCAGAAAATTAAGAAATCTATCTTGAGGAGGCCGACCTTGAGGGTAGGGGGGTTTAGCGGTACCCTGCTTGTTGACATACTATAAGGCGGCGCAACTATGTCAAATTATACAGTGGCACTCAGATCCGGGGCTCCGGAAAGGGAGTGTTGTGCACCAGTTGAGCTGCACAACTTAATTTGGTTACCTAAAAAATTTAGGACTACAGTAGGAAAGACGCTGCAGGCTATCTCTAACTCCTTGGCGGTGTGGGAGGCCTCTAAATTTAGCTGTTCTCTCACCACTAAGACCTCCTTGATGACACCACCGATCGGCAACACAGATTTTGCTCCGGGACTGAATAGCGCTAATTTCTCACGGTGGATCCAGTCGAGATATTTGAGACTGAAGGATCTGGAGGATAGAAAACATATCAAAACATTCGATCACATTAAAGCCGAAAAAGGTTTACCAAATACTGAATTGTTCAGATACCTCCAGATCAGAGCGTTCTTCAATAAATTCCCAATTCGGCGGCCAGAACAAATTTTGAGCAGCTGTGTTCTAGAGGAACGGACACAAGGGGACTAACGTCTAGGATGTACGGGGAGGTGATCTGTCCTGAGACTGAAGACGAACCCAGACTAAGTTATTTCAGACAATGGGAAGCAGATCTAGGGGAGACTTTAGAGGACGAGGACGGGACAGGATCCTGCAAGCAGCAGCTAAAAGTTCGATCTGCGTTACGTTAAAGGAGAATGCATATAAGGTCCTTATGCGTTGGTACCATACCCCACTTAAATTATCCAAATTTGTCAGAGGATATTCCCCGCTTTGTCCCAAGCAATGTGGGGAAATAGCTGACTTGCGTCACATGTTGTGGTCTTGCACGAAGGTGGTTCCGATTTGGGAAAAAATTAGAGACTGTCTGCAAAGGTTACTCGGCTTGGAGATTCCCCTGGATCCATGGCTGTTCTTGCTGGGCAGATGAATCCAGGGTGTGTCGAACGCGACACATAAATTGGTGGCACATTTTGCCACCGCCACGCGATGCGAGATCGCAGCTTTGTGGAAACAAGCTGATTTACCAATCATACCCGTGATCAGGAATAGGATTTGGCATGTGTGCAGGATGGAGCAGTTGACGAGTTTGGTCAATGACTCCGGCCCAAACTTTCTAAAGGTCTGGTCGCCTTGGTTTGCCCAGACGGACATTCCGGGGGTGGATGCTACCACAATATTGCAGTGATAGAAGGAAATGCGTTCTCCGGTAACCAGTCAGGGTCCACGACCACATAGCTACGGGACAGGTAGGGAGATCAGGAAGACATGATCAACGTAGTGACTAGGGTACAAAGGCGGGCTAGGGGAGCGCAAAACAGGGGCCCATAGTCAAGGATGAGGCAGATAAGAAAGACGAAATGCAGCCATTCGCACAGCTGTCACCCTTCCCCCCTCCTAATCCCCCCCGTGTGACTTTCCTTTCAGTGTCACTCTGTCCTGTGTCCCCGTACATGTTGGTCCGGTCTGTCTGGTCAGTTTTGTAAGTCGTGACGTGGTATTACCCATGTCAGCTGTCCTGTCTAGTTTTTCTTGTTTGTCCGTACTATATATTTTGGGGTGTATACGTACTGGCGTATGGAAAGTGTTACCATGTTTGCAATGTAAAACCCAACAAAATCAAAGTTTAGAAGAAAAAAAAAAAAGAGAACATATTTACGATGTTAAAAGAATAGGTGATGGTGCGCAGCTAATACCTAGTAAAACACAACCAGTGAACAGTGCACAGTGAACATGAACAATATTGTTGACCTTAAATGTGAGGATAACACTAGATGTGGGTCTGCAGCCTTTCTTGGGGGTGGCTCGACACCCCTGGAACTAGACAAAAAACAGAACAGGGCGCACAACGCACATAGTGATGTATAGTTTAAAAAGTGACTTTGGGGCCTATGCAGAGAGCAGCGAATTTTAAAATTGGCGAGTTTAATAAAAAGTAGCTTTTTTGGAGAGTTTTATTCTCCATATGCAGAAATGTGCGAATTCTGCTATGTTTAACATGAATGCGTGTGGCGAGTTTAAATTGGCGAGATGCGCGCAGCAGAAATGTGTTAAAAAAAATTCGCGCCTTTTTTTTCCCTTTGCTATGGCCGCGAGCGGCAGCTTCTTGCCAACTTTTCCTGGCGAGGCAAAAAGGAGACAATCGCGCCATTTTATTGGCGCGAACAGCCGCTAGATGCCGTTCGCGCCTCTCTGCATAAGGATATTTTTAAAACTGGCGAGATGGAGGTTCTCGCCAGCCGCGAGGCGAGTTTTACAAATAGAAAAAAAAAATTGGCGCGTTTTTCATAACTCGCCATTTTCTGCTGTTTTCTGCGCGATTTTCTCCAAAAAATGGCGAGTTTTGAAATAGCGCTGCTTTCTGCATAGGCCCCTTTATATTTAAAAGTAAATAGTTCTGCGTACATCAAAGTAAAAATATATAGGCAGTTGGTTAATAGGTTTACCACACCAGGCGACCACTGGAGGGTGTCTTTGCTCGTATTTCTGTACCCCTGTGCCTTTAGAACACTTTCTGTGTGTGTTCCCCGTTTTTTATCTGAGAGTCAGTGCTGCTGTTTCCACATTTGTACACTGCGTGCATTGCACCCTGTGTCGCTGCGTGTAACATGCACGGCCCGCACGCTGTGCGCTCCAGCAGGCGCCTCCCGGAAGTGGATGGTCGATTCGTGACGTCATCGCCGGGCGCCCCACGAGGAGTAGCGGTATGCGACTGTCGCTCAAGCTGTGTGGACACTGACGGAGGCTGCTACATGCCGATTTGAGCTCTGTGCTCCGGGACTTTTACCTTGGGACTGACCCACATGCCACCCTGAGACGGAGAGTCTTGGATTCCACACGTGTGCAGTGATTATCAGACTAGACGTTTGCTGACCCACCACTCACTGAGATCAAGTGAAGAGTGTCGCCTCCAGTCGTCGCCTGGTGTGGTAAACCTATTAACCAACTGCCTATATATTTTTACTTTGATGTACGCAGAACTATTTACTTTTAAATATAAAGTCACTTTTTAAACTATACATCACTATGTGCGTTGTGCGCCCTGTTCTTCTGTTTTTTATATTTACAATGTGTCTGCTGAGCTGACGTAGCCCCCTACGACCCCAGTGATTGCGGTTTTCCATACTTTTATTCATTTTCATCATTTCTTTTCTGTTGGCACAAAATATTTATAATATCAAAATATTTTTAGGCACAGTTAGTGCTAAACAAAAACATTTGACAGAAGTAGGGTGGATAACAGGTAGTAAAAAGTGGAAAGTTTGGACAAAATTAGGGCAAGAGATACTTTAAAGTTCCGGAAATATGTCTTGGTTTCTCAGCCATTGCTCTTTCGTGCTCTGCCAGCATAAGTGACCTTATTCAAGTCAGAATTAGTTCATTAAAGCAGCAGTCCAAGCTGCCGTTTTTTTTTTTTTTTTTCCCTTTAATATGTTCATGAGTACAATCCACACAATGATAAGTAATTAGCTGTAGGTGATTTGGTAAATAGTGCTTCACATATCTGTGCTCTTATTTAGGAGTACAATATATTCAGAGTATTGTCCTAATGTCCATAATGACTGTATGATAACAGAAATCACCCCAGGGAGATTTGGGGACCTAGTGGTGCCCACCTGGCTGCCACAAAGATAGGTCCCTTGGTAAGATATTACCTACCCAAAGGATATGACAAATGAAATAGCAAGCGCTGAAAAGGTAAATACAGAGGGGCTGGTGCCCTTTACCTGACAGTGATATCCAGACAGGACAAACTCTCCCGGCGTGCAATCCTCAATGGTAGAAGTCAGTATGTGTTGAAGGAAAGGAGCACAGCCCCGCATAAGTAGAGCAAAAATAGATGGGGCAACTCCAGATTTGCACAATCAACTAAGCAGTGGAAGTGTAGGAAACGCACCAACGCATTTCATCCAATAGGATAAAGTCCTGAATTGAATCTGGAGTTGCCCCATCTATTTGTGCTCTACTGATGCGGGGGCTGTATGGAGATAGAAGGGGAACAAGAGCCCTGGCTCCACACTGCTAACACTCTACTAAATTTGGAGCTGCAGCCCCTTTTTGTTACCCGTGGATGGTCCCAAGTCTTAGTTCCAGTGTGGGCAGTACCTAGGCCTTAGGCACCGCCCCCCCGGTCACTCAAGGGAGCTGTTTACTGCAGCAGAGCATATATTTAACCCTAACGCTGCCTGCGCTGGTACCAGGGCTTATGTGTTAGGCAGGGAAATTAGTAGCCCGGGGCATACCTGGCTACAATAATATAAAGTAATAGAAGTAATGTAAAGTTATGAGAAGTAATATAAGTACTGCACAGTAATATAAAGTAATAAGTACTGTAAAGTAACTTAAAATAATATAAGTACTGTAAAATAATGTAAAGTAATAAGTACTATAAAGTAATGTAAAATAATATTAAGTAATATAAGTACTGTACTGTAAAGTAATAGAAGTACTGTAAAGTAATGATAAGTAATATGCGCTGCAGAGTAATATAAAGTAATATAAGTACAGTAAAGTAACTTAAAATAATATAAGTACTGTAAAATAATGTAAAGTAATATAAGTACTATAAAGTAATGTCAAATAATATTAAGTAATGTAAGTACCGTAAAGTAATAGAAATACTGTAAAGTAATGTATATTAATAGAAGTAATGTATAGAAATGTTAAGTAATGTAAAGTAATATATGTACTTTCATGTAACGTAAAATAATAGAAACACTTTCCAGACATTGTACAGTAACTTCTTTTCTTTTCTATGTTGCAAGCTTCTAGAGATCTCTTTTTAGAAGCGTGTAATTGGCTGCACTCTCCTCCAATAAGAAGTAACTGTTTTGCTGCCTAATGACATATGTAATTTATTTATTTATAAAATATTTTACCAGGAAGTAATACATTGAGAGTTACCTCTCGTTTTCAAGTTAAGACAAATAATACATGGTTACAAATACAGTTACATAAATGAGCAGGGTATACATTATATACAAGACATTGCATGCACAGTTAAAGATTATATTATGGGCGTATGAAACAGTTACAGACCAGATTAAAATGTGTGACAGCCTTAGATTTGAAAGAACTTAAACTGGTGGTGGATGTGAGAGTCTCTGGTAGGTTGTTCCAGTTTTGGGGTGCACGGTAAGGGAAGGAGGAACGGCCGGATACTTTGTTGAGCCTTGGGACCATGAACAGTCTTTTGGAGTCTGATCTCAGATGAAAGGTGCTGCATGTGGTAGGGGTGATGAGCTTGTTCAGGTAGCTGGTTAGCTTGCCATAAAGAATTTGAAGGCAAGACAGGAAAGCTGAACTTTGCGCCTCGACTCGAGTGATGACCAATCTAGTTCTTTGAGCATTTCGCAGTGATATGTGTTATAGTTGCATTGGAGAACAAAAGGACAAATTGAATTGTAGAGGGTGTCAAGTTTGCTAAGGTGGGTTTGAGGTGCCGAACAATATACTATGTCTCCATAGTCAATAATTGGCATTAGCATCTGCTGTGCTATACGCTTTCTGACCAGGATACTTATGGAGGATTTGTTCATGTAAAGTACCCCTAGTTTGGCATAGGTCTTGGTTGTCAGGGTATCAATGTGCATCCCGAATGTTAAGTGGGTGTCAAACCATATGCCCAGGTATTTAAAACTGGTGACAGGGGTTAGGGTGGTGTTAGTGTTGGTTCTAATGTGGAGCTCAGTCGCTGGAAGCTTTACAAATTTAGTCTTGGTCCCAAACACCATTATTACAGTCTTGTCAGTGTTTAAAAACAGTTTGTTTTGGGAAATCCAGTTTTCGAGTCTCAAAAAGTCAGACTGAAGTATGTGTTGAAGGTCAGAGAGGCTATGGCTGTGTGCATATAGGATTGTGTCATCTGCATACATGTGTATTGAAGCTTCCTTACAAGCTGTGGGAAGATCATTGATGAACACTGAGAAGAGTAGGGGCCCCAGAACAGAGCCTTGCGGGACACCACAGGTGAAATCCAGGGGGTTGGAGTTAGAGCCTGAGATGGACACATGTTGGGATCTACCTAATAGGTAGGACTGAAACCAGTTTAAAGCATGCTTCCCTATTCCAGAGCTCTGGAGTTTATTAAGCAGGATAACATGATAAACAGTATCAAAAGCCTTTGCAAAATCTAGGAATACTGCACCAGTGAGTTGATCCCGTTCCATTCCACACTGGATTTCATTGCAAACTTTTAGCAGGGTAGTTACGGTAGAGTGTTTGGGGTGAAAGCCAGATTGGAATTGGCTAGGGAAATTTGTCTTGTTATAGTAATCGCTTAATTTGGAGTGGACACATTTTCCATGACTTTGGATAGAATTGGGAGAAGGGACATTGGCCTGTTTTTTGAGACACTGTTTTTGTCCCCACTTTTGAAGATTGGGACAACTCTGGCAGCTTTCCAGGTCTTAGGGATATGGCCTGCAGACAGGATAGAGTTGACTATGGAAGCAATTGGTTTGGCAATTACTGGGGCACCAAGTCTTAGGAACCTAGATTGTAGTAAGTCTGGTCCACATTGGCTGCTTAGTTTTAGTTTGAGGAGCGCTTGTATAATCTCCTCTTCGGATACTGGGCCAAATTGAAAATTGTGGGCAGTGTTGGGAGGGGGTGGGGCTATAGGGGTACTCCCAGGATGAGATTCAGGTTTGTGGTTTGGGTTGCGTTTCGCTAATAAGTTAGTAGCACACCCACAAAGTAATCATTGAATGCATTTGCAATGTCGGTGGGGTTTGTCAGAGTAATATCTCCCTTAGTGATATTACTTGGCTGTTGATGGTTAGAAGGCTGGAATATGTTGTTGATAACCTTCCAGAAGTTAGCTTTAAAGTGGCAGATTTAAAAAAAAGTCCGCCCTTAAGCACTTACCTGCTGCCGCCCTCGTTCCTCCAGCGCCACGGCATTCCGTTGCCATGGCAACGCGAAGCTTTGTGACAACACGTTGCC
Organism: Ascaphus truei; assembly: GCF_040206685.1. Taxonomy (NCBI): domain Eukaryota; kingdom Metazoa; phylum Chordata; class Amphibia; order Anura; family Ascaphidae; genus Ascaphus; species Ascaphus truei. Next base: position 42,796,869 of record NC_134494.1, read on the forward strand.
GCCCACGCATGTGCAATCGGTTCTTGCCGCCCCAAAATTGTGCCACCTTCGGTCCGGGCTGATCGGAACTAATGGGAAATCCACCACTGATATCTGTATAACTGTACATATACTAAATATAATGAAAGGCAGCTGAGATATGTCTTCTTGGATGTCTTTTTCAAACAATTTAAAACAAAACTTGAATCCGGATATTTATTGCAACAAAGCATAGAAAATCTGAAAAGTTCTCATTAGCATTGCTATTAAACCCAGCTATGTTAATATATTGTAGAATTTCTCCGCTCAGACACAGACAATGAAAGTTCAGCTCTCTGCTCCCAGCTATCACTTGAGTGATGAATACAATATGTCATACAATAACTAATATACTCAGTAAGTATTAAACTCTTAGGGATAGAAATCATACATACTAGAAATATATTCACCCTGACAAATTATGTTTTACATCAGCACAGTGTGGTCAGTATAATATCCGCTGGCCAAATTCTGAGCTTTGTGAGAGCCTGTATTACTGTAGTATTGTATGTCTACTGTACATACAACTAACTGCTGGCTATTGTTTATCTTGAGGACTGCTTTGCATTATGACTGTCTGGTCAATATTGGAATCTTGACATTTCCGACATTCCTAAATTCCAGTGCTGAGTGGCGATGATGTCTGTACTATTTCACACGTCCAGTTTGTCACATTGGCTAATAAAGGATCATAATGGGTCTGTAAAAGCCAGCCATTCTTTTTCACCAGGATACCTGTATTATTATTCCAACCCTGTCTCTTTCCTTCACCCTTTTGTAGGAAAGGAAATGACTTCATTTAGTGTCTACACAAAGCTGTTATAATCCGAATGATCTGAGAATGGAGTTCCACACATGACATTGTTAGAGGGATCCCCTCCTCCCCATGTCTGATAAGTGCTCAAAATGCTCAAGGAACAATTGCTGATGTGAGAAAAGGGTGCACCATGCATTTAATGGCAGGGAAAGTGAAGATTAAAAAAAAAATCAAATGTAACAGATCTGCTGGCTCTATAAAAGGTGTGTGCTACATACAGCTGGAAGATGTAATTTTAACAATGTGTTATGGTACAAGAAAAGAAATAGCAGGACATGCTTCTAACTGGAGATACAAGTGCATTTCAATTAATTAAACTAAAAGCATTCCTCCTACTTTTAATAATCCATATACTAATACCTCCCTGCACGCACTGGTTAGAGATGGAGCAAATCTTCCGCCTCAATCTGAATCTGACGCGATTGGCCAGTTCTTGTGAGCCGCGGCATTCCTCGGATCTGTGTTATAAAGACACATTCGTTTCGCTTTTTTTTTTTTTTTCGTGCTGTTACTGAAAATTGGTCTGACGGAATTTGGAAAAGCGATCCTGAAAACTGAATCCGAATCAGTCAAAAGGAATTATAATAGGGAGGGAGGGGATAAAATATAGTGTTGATTCCGGCGTCGGACCGGACTTACGGTCAAACCGACATCGGATTCTTTCAAATCCGAGAATCCATGCGGGTTAAAGTTGCTGAAATCTAACTTTGGATTTCAGCGTGCGGATTGGATTTGGTGTGAAAAGCCGGAGAAAATCCGCCAATCAGATTAAGGCAGATTCACCCATCTCTGTCCCTAAATCTTTAAATTTACCACTATAGTCCCAGAATGTGGTCTTGATTTAGCTATTGATGTTTTGGCCCTCACCGGAACCGTTCTACCACTCATATTAGGATTCGTAGATTACGAAAAAGCATTTGAATTCTTTCTACACCTACAACAATTTAAATTAATTAAGAAGACAAAATGTGGAAGAAATGTATATTAATATTATAAGGAACATTTCCGAGAATATCAACCATGAGATTACATGAAGATATAAGTAAGTGGTGTGTATGTGTGTGTGTGTGTGTGTGTGCGTGCGTGCGTGTGTGTGTGTGTGTGTGTGTGAAGAGTACACCATGTCACCAAAGTTTTTCAAAGCAACATTTGAAGAATTGTTCAAGACATTAAATTAAGAAGAAACTAAAATCAATAACAACCGTGAGTATTCTAGTCGCCTACAATATGCCAACCACGTTATTATTTTTTTGCCCATAAGTCCAAATCCAGCAACGAATTAGAGAACTTGCTGAAGCAAGTAAGAAGATGGGCCTACATATGAATCTCAGCAAGACCAAAGTGATGTTCAATACTTTTGTGAACTTTAAAAAGATCAAAATAGATGGAACAGAATTTGAAGTCGTAAACTATGTCTATCTTGGCCAGCAGGTACCAATGGATGGTGACCCTTTGAATGAAATTATTAGGAGAATGAAGATGCAGTGGAGGCATTTGGAGGATACAAGGCAATCTTTTAAGGTAACATTCAACTGTGAGTCACGTGGAATGTGCTCGACCAGCGTATTCTGCCTGTGCTCACGTATGGATGTGAAATGGTAAGATAAAGCAGACAACTAATATGGAGAGATATATGGTGGTTATAACCCGAAGAAACAGGAAATAGAATAAATGGGTTTGGAGGCAATCAGAAAGTCTGTGACATCATTCCAAGAGTGGAAAATAGAAACGGTAGTGGGCTGAACACATTAAAGGATGGAATGACCACCGTTGGATGAAGATAGTACTCGACTGGATTCCAGAGATATCAAAATATCATGCAAGTGACCTAAAGAGGGAGGGGGAGGATAAAATGAAGAAGCTTGCTGGAGCAACGTGGAGAAGAGAGGCTTTGTGAACGCAATAGCTGGAAGATCATTGGGGAGGCCTTCATCCATCAGTGGAGTGACATGGGGTTAAGATGATAATTTATATATACAGTTTTCACAGTGAACAGCCAGCCCACCCTGAATTCGCCAGTCCAGAACTGAGGTCTCGGAAATCACAGGACCCCTGGTTTAGGTAAAATTACAAAAAGAAAAACCATACCGGAGATTGCTGCTTTAATATGATAAATTTTTTAGATGACCATCTGACAAATATTAGTTGTCCTTGCAATGCATATACTGTATAACAATTTTATCTCCCAGCTATTTCGGTGACATTAATTTATTCAATAAATATAATATAATATGTTTGTGTCATCATTTCATTCGCTGTGTGACCCCTCTCTTCTCTTTTCCAGGTCCCATGTCTTGTTTAACTCAGGGGGACTTTCCATAATTAATCCCTTAAGTAATGGACATGCTTTCTCTGTCTCATAGTACTGTATGTGTAGGAATACTCTTGTCTGGCCAGCAGAGGGAGTCTGGAAAAGGTAGAGTTTATACTGTGTAACATTCCAATACAATATGGAATTCCAACTACACTACTGTAAGTACAAATATACACACATGTTTATTTTGGTATGTTTTTAATTACACCAATAAGAATCCTCCATAGCTATGAATATGGGCAGATGGATGTGTGACATTTTTACAATTCTTTAATAGAGGCCGTTGACAATAACTTATTCCCAATGCTTATCTGTAGATTTTCCAGTAGGTGCTATCAGACTCTTGTTTAAATAAGACAGATGCAGACTATATTCACCAGGTGAAATGGTCTCTGGAACTGTGTCCAGCTCTTAAGGTTATTATTACTCAAGTAACGAGGCTGGGTTGTCTAGAAAAAGACTAATGGAAAGGTATTCACAAATGATTACATTACATAGAAAGTTACATTGTTATTACACTGCATTAGTAACAGTTCTATACATAGCAACGTAATATACTTTAGGTACTTTGAGATTAATCTTAAATCTTTCTAAACTCTCCGGTCATGTCTTATAGAATTTTATAGAGACAAAAAATCCAGTGTATTGGGAATAAAACTGCTGTAGTATCTTTAAGACCCTATCAGCTGGTACAAACCAGAAGAACTAATACATTTAGGATCACAACAAACACTTGACAAGGCTTTTTCTGTCTGTGATTTGATATTCACACTGGACGTGACTGCATCAACCTCTACATCTGCTTGAAAGACACTTGGTTACAACACAACCCCAGATAGCTGAGGTACAGTATAGCACTGCCTGTCGATATGCCATATACGTACACAGTATGTAGAGGGACTCTACAGTAGACAGCTGTTTCTCCATTTTCTTGTTCAATATTATACATAACAATAGACACATTATTGGTGTTTCCATTTTTGTTAATCCCACTCAAAATAATCATGCAAAAATGTAACTCAATGTGAATTATGAGTTCAAAGTCCTACCTATCTTCAGAGTCTTCACTTTGGAAATCCAAACTTAGTTTGAAGCCCTTCAATAAAATACTCTGAATGGTGGATACCCACTCTCAGAGCCCTCAACTCAACACTACATTCCAACATGTTGGTCTTCAAAGCATCTTGTATTGGAAACATTGCAAACGTTGAAGATAAGATACTCAGGGAGCTGCAGTTTTTACTGAAATAAAACCTCAAGCACACGTGACTTAATGTCAATATGTTAAAGAATTTATTTTGTCTGCTTGAGAACACATTACTGCTAGTGGTCATATCATATGGAGCAATAGCAGGAGTTACTTATTCTCATCTGTATCGTTTGCATAGAATCTGTCAAATATGAAAGAAATATGCACACACACATATAAAACATTGATGTATAATTGTTGACATCAGTTTTGAAACAGAAACTGCTTGCTACAGCTCCCTATGCATTTTTCACATAAATAAATGGTTACACTGTGGTCTCATTGGACTGGAATTAGCTTTGAGGAATGCCAAAGACACAGATATCAGGGGAGCGACACTGTATGGAGCAGGCTGAGTTATGTATTTCATATTATATTCTCTATCACCTGGGGAAAATGGAACTGCTCTCTCCGCTTTGATACATTTGATCCATGATTCATAAGCATATACGCTCAGATGTGGAGATTTATCGGACTTGTAAAGGTAAAGCTCAATTGCTGCCGCTGGCACTGCCTCCTAAAATTGACGAACTTTATTATTACATGTCTATAACCCCTCTTTATTTCACAAGATATATTGTTATTTTGATACTAGGGTGGGGGGCCTGAGTTTACCTCCATTGTACATAAGAGAGAATATTGAGCCAGCAGGAAACTAGGCTGCGGTCAGACACCGCAGTGGGACACGAGTATTTTGAATAATAACACTTTATATATGAGGAGCACAGAAATCACATACAGTGGCCCCCAGAACTGGAGGACCATGAACAATAAATATGGCAATCGTATAGAGCAGGGTTTCCCAAACTTTTTTTTCCGTGACCCGGTTATTTTTTGAACTTCTCCTTCGTGACCCACTAAAAATTTTATCGCCTATACTGGCCTATAGGGCCTGCACAGACACACACACAGCCACTGATACACACACACACAGCCACTGATACACACACACACAGCCACTGACAGACACGCAGCCACTGACACACACACTGATACATACACACAGCCTCTGATACACACACACGCAGCCACTGACACACACACGCAGCCACTGACACAAACACGCAGCCACTGACACACACACACGCAGCCACTGACACACACACACGCAGCCACTGACACACACACACGCAGCCACTGACACACACGCAGCCACACAGATACACACGCAGCCACACAGATACACACACACACACACACTCGCTCTCCCCTATACCCACACACACTCGCTCTCCCCTATACCCACACAGACACAAACAGTGAATTACAGGCAACGACGGATGTGAGTGACTGGAGAGGGGGCCAGGGGCACTTGGGTGGGAGGGAGGGAGGGGGCCAGGGGCACTTGGGTGGGAGGGAGGGGGCCAGGGGCACTTGGGTGGGAGGGTGGGAGGGTGACCAGGGGCACTTGGGTGGGAGGGGGACCAGGGACACTTGGGTGGGAGAGTGGGAGGGGGACCAGGGGCACTTGGGTTGGAGGGTGGGAGGGGGACCAGGGGCACTTGGGTGGGAGGGTGGGAGGGGGACCAGGGGCACTTGGGTGGGAGGGTGGGGACCAGGGGCACTTGGGTGGGAGGGTGGGAGGGGGACCAGGGGCACTTGGGTGGGAGGGTGGGAGGGGGACCAGGGGCACTAGGGGGACCAGGGGCACTTGGGTGGGAGGGTGGGAGGGTGGGAGGGGGACCAGGGGCACTTGGGTGGGAGGGGGACCAGGGGCACTTGGGTGGGAGGGTGGGAGGGGGACCAGGGGCACTTGGGTGGGAGGGGGACCAGGGGCACGAGGGTGGGAGGGGGACCAGGGGCACTTGGGTGGGTGGGAGGGGGACCAGGGGCACTTGGGTGGGTGGGGGACCAGGGGCACTTGGGTGGGAGGGAGGGGGACCAGGGGCACTTGGGTGGGAGGGAGGGGGACCAGGGGCACTTGGGTGGGTGGGAGGGGGACCAGGGGCACCTGGGTGGGTGGGAGGGGGACCAGGGGCACTTGGGTGGGTGGGAGGGGGACATGGGGCACTTGGGTGGGTGGGAGGGGGACCAGGGGCACTTGGGTGGGTGGGAGGGGGACCAGGGGCACTTGGGTGGGTGGGAGGGGGACCAGGGGCACTTGGGTGGGTGGGAGGGGGACCAGGGGCACTTGGGTGGGTGGGAGGGGGACCAGGGGCACTTGGGTGGGTGGGAGGGGGACCAGGGGCACTTGGGTGGGTGGGAGGGGGACCAGGGGCACTTGGGTTGGTGGGAGGGGGACCAGGGGCACTTGGGTGGGTGGGAGGGGGACCAGGGGCACTTGGGTGGGAGGCAGTGACTGGGTGGGGTGACTTACCTTGCCGCCGGACGCTTTCCCCTGCTGCCCCCGATATCCCCTGCTGCCCGGGACGGGAGGTGGGCTTGGGGGGACGGGAGGTGGGCTCGGGAGGGGGTGCCACGGGAGGTGAGCTCGGGAAGCTGGCTGCGGGGGGAAGCTGGCCGCGGGGGGAAGCGGGCCGCAGTAGGAGCTTGAACTTCCCCCTCCGTCCCACGTAACGTGCGGGACGCAGAGGAGCTGGTACTTCCTCCTCCGTCCCACGGTGGGAGCGCGGGGGGAGGAAGGGAGCAGGCCCTGCTTGCCTTGCGCAAGCGCGCGGGACCGCAGGGGGAAATCGCCGGCATTTTTTAAAATTGAGCAGGGGGGACGGGAGACACCGCGCGGCCAGCCTCGCTGCGACCCGGCAATTTTGGTGCCGTGGCCCGGTGCCGGGTCGCGACCCACCGTTTGGGAAACGCTGGTATAGAGAGAATAGTAATGTACCCCACTGCGCTACAATATGTCCCACAGTGTCTCTTATTCAGTAGCGGTGGCCCGTGTGCCACTATTGGTGCCGGCACAGTGTTGGAGCTTGTGTGTTAATAGGTGCAGACCTGACACTATGCAAAGTATACGGTAGCTGTGCACTTTGAAAAGGATACTGAAGTGTCGTAGGGGCGATCCCCTGGATGTGTTTCCACTTGGGCTACTTACAGCTTCAGGATCCCCAGCTTTACTTAGAGGATTTCTCCTGGATGGTACCTGCTATCTCTGATACGTACTGTTCAGCCAAACTAGGAAGGCTCAGCCATGGTGCTGGCGCTTCAGAAAAGGTCCCATCTCTTTCTCTCTCTCTCTCTGCAGGTATCCACATTCCTACCGTGCTCCCTTCTACCTATATCTCTCCTAACTCCTCCTTCTGTCATGTCATTCTTCTTGTATCCTATGATCTTAGTCTTTTCCTTGGTTAATAGCCATACAGTCCATCAATATACGTACGTGTGTTCACAGGGGTGTTACATGTACATCATGTAACTCCATCACTTACTCCTACTACTGCTCTATATAACTCCCCCTCCCCCCTTCCCCGTCACTATCATAAACATGGGGGCCAAAACCAACACAAAACACTTTAGCATTTGGGGACCTGAGAAAGAGAGCAGAACTCTTCAAAAATCAATTGCTATTCCAAAAAAAAAGGTATCACCTAATACTGAAGTACTCATTTATTCTGCAGCTGGACTAACACGGCTATTTCAATTTAATTCATTTGGAAATTAAATGTCAAGATACCGTTCTAAACATCACTGTATCGCAGCGTTGCTGTCACGTGTGCTCACCACAAACTGGACACGACCGCGAGGTGGGGACGTATATTAACCACAACCGTGGGGACAGGTCCGGAGTGCAGAGTCAGGGTCATGTAGCCGGGTCAGGGTAGGAGCGTGTGGGTAGGTTGTGATACTTGCCGAGATCTGGGATTGGACAGCGAAGAGTGGTCGTGGTCCGTAGCCGAGGTCGTGGAGAGGGGAGGGAAGAATGGTCGTTGTCTGTAGCCGAAGTCGTGGAGAGGGGAGGGAAGAATGGTCGTGGTCTGTAGCCGAGGTCGAGGGGAGGGAAGAGTGGTCGTGGTCCGTAGCCGAAGTCATGGAGAGGGGAGGGAAGAATGGTCGTGGTCCGTAGCCAAGGTCGAGGGGAGGGAAGAGTGGTCGTGGTCTGTATCCGAAGTCGCATGAGGTGCGCGGCATGCTCGTGCCTGAGCGGCGCGGTGTAATGCAGCCCCAACGACGAGATTGCTCATCGTGGTGACGCCTGATGGCAGGGAATCCAGAATCTCCCTACAAGTATGATGCTTGTGCATGGCCGGGAGTGTGCGTGCGTGTGTCGCGTCGGGGGCGGGACCTTATAGTTGCCCCAATAAATGCGAATTAGGTCATAACAACTGATAGCTCGTGTTGTGCTATGTCTCAATTTCATTTTTTTTTTATTATTTCCCTGGCATCAACTGTTACCATGGCAACCTCTTGTCTTAAAGAGCATGTATGACAGCAACCATTCCATTCTCCCACGGAAGTCACTTTTCAGCAACTGGTACCTCCAGAATTCAAGAACAGATTTTAAAAAGAGTTGGCTAAACAACAGCAGAGAGGGACAAAGGTGAAAATAAAGGAAACATTTTTTTTTTTTATGACCAGTTGAGTGTATTTCTGCTCTAAAGCCACAAAGTTAAAAGCCTAAGCATTTGCAAATTCTGTAGGCTAGAAACACTCATAGAGTACTGAAGGAGTTAGGGCATATGTTATGCAGGGGCAAAAAATGCTACATAAATGTCTAGCATGACATAGAGCAGGGATAGTCAACTCTAGTCTTCAAGGGCCACCTACAGATCAGGTGGATATACCTGTGTAACACCCTTTCCCTACCCCTAAGGGAAACCGCAGATACTGTAATAGTGTTACGGTGCTACCTGTTAGGCTTACAGAAGGCCTAAGCCTACGCTCCTGGGGAGGCTGGCGTAGCACCTCCACCCATGAGGATCCCAGCGTAGACGGATAGCTCCTCATGAGAACCTATATACCTATATGGTATACTCACAACCAGAACAATGTATGCAAGAATGTATGTAACTCTTTACTGTGACCCCACAGTATTTCCCAATAATAACAACACAGACACAGTAATAGACAGACAGGTAACAACAATACGAGTAACTGTACCCCCACAGTACTGATGGTGCCCTGGGCACCTAGAACCCGGTGACGGCAGAACAACCCTTTCCAAAGTGTACATATGAGGGCAGCTCTACCCTCCCCTTGTCAGTGTTGGTGCACTTCTACCATCCTGTTACAAACCTATAACCAGGGGATGCTTCCAACAGAAAGGCGGCAGTAGGGTTCCACACTGCAGGGTCTCTGACAGTAACCCCTCCCGCCTCATGTCCGGCACGCCACGTGGTGATACCTCCCACTGGTGAAACTCCTTCCCAGCTCAAGTCCTTCTCCGCCGATGTCTCTCACTACCTGGCTAATCCCTATGCTGTGGGCAGGCCCTTCAAACTCCGCTGAGGTGAAGGGACTGCCTGGGGCCTAGGGGGAATAGGTCTGGCCTAGTCCAAGAGCTTGACTAGCTCCTTGGACACTATTTCTCTCTTAGCAGGCTCCGTCAGGAGTGAGCACACCACCTCCAGTCCACGGAGGAAATCCTGAACAGCCAGGACATCCCCTTCCGGCGGCACCAACCAGAAGATGGCCACCACATTACATGTAGTCCATTATATGTGCCTGTGCCAACCACAAGATGGCCGACACAACTCACCTGAATGCTCCCGAGCGACGGGATAACTACCAGGGTGGTGGCAAGGGGAAGTACTGTGCTACACCTGCTTCAGCACAGGTGGCTCAAATGTGGCTCAGTCTTCAACTGCACCACCTGTGCTGAAGCAGGGATATCCTGAAAACCTACTATGCCATTTGTCACATACAAGAAACATTGGTGAAAAATTCTGCTTGCAAAAGCCTGATGGGATTTAGGGAAATGATACACAATTGTCTGCATTGCCTGTGACACAGAGATTCTCCGGCAAAACATTTTTATGGCTCCTCATGGCTAACTCAATTTAAAGGAGGATAAGCGTGATTGGGAAATACAATGGGGTGACAGGATCTGAATCATGCATGTTCTTAAAAGAAGGTGAAGGCCGGGCAAGTTTAGTAGTACAGAGAACACCTTCCTACCCTGTTTCAAAACAGAACACTGCAGTTACTTTGAGCACCAGTACAGTATATTGTAATTCTAACAAACGGAAACACACACGCACACATATAAGTACCATTTTTGTCTCTCCACAATACGGCACAGAATAGAACATTAGGGTTTATTATGACACATTCAATTGAGGAATTAACTTTTCAGCTATTCCAATGCCATGGTGTTACAGAGTTAAGTGAGAGAAATATATTTTTGCTTTAATTAAAGGTCATTTTTACTGAGTTTGCTACTTTGGGATTGCACAGGTCATTCCCAACCCAATACTATATGCGCAGAAATGGCCGATCAGGACATTTTGGGATGAAATTCTTAATTGAAGCTTTGGCCCCCATGGCCTAAACTTCTTAATCTGTGATCAAACAACCTCCTACCCTCTCCTTTCTCTTCCTACAATACAACAAATTCTAATAATGGGTAACGTTGCACATAATTCTTTTACAATACCTTAATTTACCTTGGCAATTACTTTTATAATTTTTGCACAATTCAATTAATAGCTTCTGTTTTTTAGATAATTAAAATCATGTAGGAGTTTCTTTATTAAGAAGTAAACCGGTGCTAGAGAAAAAAAACAAAGTATTACAAAAGAATAATCCCAGTGATAACAAGATTGTGCCCCCCCCCCTCCCCCACTTTGTAAACATGATGTTATTTTTGACAATGTTATTCCTCTTGTTTTCCAGTTAGGAAACTTTGATAAGAAAAGGCTTTGTACGCGGAATTCGTATTTCAGTCATTCATTGCAGCTGATGGATTCGGTTGCCACTGCAATTGATTGTTGGCCCTTCTGAGTAATGACAGGAGACGAGGTAAACATTAAGTATAACTCATCCAAATGACTTTGCCTCACAATCTGCATACCAACAAACACACACATTCCTCTGATCAAATGCTGAAAAACACAGAAATGCACGATCCAGCCACAATAAGTCCTGATACAGTCTTGAGGTCATAGAATTGGACATCTGATTTAATAAAGCTTCTGTTAGCAATGGATAAGCAATGCTCAAAGAAATGGTACTGCAGTGCCGACGAGCATTCTAAAACAATTCTGGGGCATACATGCTGGGTACATGCTGCAACATTTCAGTGACATTTCCGCTGACAGACTAAGGCCCATCGGATTAACAGCGGGGGTCCCTGGCAGTCCGATTAAACTGAATGGGACTGCCAGGGACCCCTGATATGTTAATCCGATGGGCCATTAGTCTCTGAAGAAATGTCACTGAAATGTTGCAGCATGTACTCAGCATGTACCTGAATCTTGTTGGTGATTGCCCCAGATTTTCTAAGGCAAGTTTAAGGCAAGTTTTAGAATACTCGTCGGCGCACTTGTAATTAAAAGTAATAAAAAAATGTCCATCCATTTAATCTCCGACGCATTTGGGCCACGGAAAGGAAACAAGCCTTTCTTGCAATCAAGTTTAATTCTTTCCCTGAACGTGTGGGATGTTTTTCGTTTGTTCCTTCAAAGGTAACTAATTTAAAGTAACGGATTCTTACACCAAAGGGAAGCTCATCTTCTGAGCTGACCCAATATTAGGCTATTGATTTCTGTACCACGTTCGTATTTTTTTTTTTTTTAATTTAAAGGGCCGTTTGAGATCTGAAGAAAAAAAATGGATTTTAGTGTAACATTTTAAAGCTATCATACCAGAGCTAAGTGTAGTAATTAGAATTAATTTGCCGTTAAGGCGGGGGGGTTTGTACCCATTGTGGATCGCATTTCTAGGTATAAATAGTGGAGTTGTCAGTGATTCATTAATAGAATGTGACAAGAAATGTCATATAATCCAAGTAACCCCGTCAGTGCTGGGCGAACACCGCTCTGCGGAGAACAACTGGAACATTTTTGTGCCACTTGTGTTGAGAGTGGAGAGCTCCAACATATGTAATCGGAAATCGCTGGGAATCAATAGACTTATCCGGAAAGATTAAAGGACATCTTCAGGTGTACTCTGGAAGAGAAGAAAGAGGGAGAAGGGACTTTCAAGGGGATAAATAAAGTACAAGAGGGAAGCATTTCTAAAGAAAAGAAAGATAATTGATGGAATAAGAGGACATGCGAGGGCGGCAAAGTAATATAGGAAACTTCCGGAAGCGCTGGTTTATAAGAACAATAAAATGGCTTTGTACTGTAGTGCCGACGAGTATTCTAAAACAAATCTGGGTCTATCACCAACAAGACCCAGGTACATGCTGGGTACATGCGGCAACATTTCAGTGACATTTCAGTGACATTTCTGCAGACAGACTAATGGCCCACCGGATTAACAGCGGGGGTCCCTGGCAGTCCCATTCAAACTGAATGGGACTGTCAGGGACCCCCGCTGTGTTTAATCTGATGGGCCATTAGTCTCTGCAGAAATGTCACTGAAATGTTGCAGCATGTACCCAGCATGTACCTGGAACTTGTTGGTGATAGCCCCAGATTTTCCGAGGCAAGTTTAATGCAAGTTTTAGAATACTCGTCGGCGCACCTGTATATTATGGAGCAGATTCCAGGACAAAATCAGCCAGTTGGGGATCTTTCCCACTTACAAAAATAGCTCTCCCGGCATCTGTCCTTTAACATTAACACTTTCACGGCTATTTCAAAACCCCAGGTTGCTTACATTTTTGGCAGCTAATCTGCTAAATCTTACTCCTATTTTAGTCCCCACTCTCACACACATCTTCAATTCCTCCCTGACCTCTGGCATGTTCCCCTCCTCCCTTAAGCATGCCGTGGGCACACCTATTCTTATAACCACCCTAGACCCTATGTGACCTACTAACTACCGCCCTGTATCCCTCCCGCCGTTTGCCTCCAAATTGCTAGAACGTCTCGTGTTCTCCCATGTGATCTCATTTCTTAATTCCCATGCCCTCCTGGACCCTTTACAATCTGGCTTTTTGATACAGCTCACTCAGAGACTGTGCTTACTAAAGTAGCCAGTGATCTACAGAACATGAAGCTAGAGCCCAAGGTCACTTTTCCGTACTAATCCTACTTGATCTCACTGCTGCTTTTGATACTGTTGACCACTCTCTTCTCCTTCATATTCTAAACTCTCTTGGTATCCGAAACAAAGCTCTATTCTGGTTCTCATCATACCTCTCCCATCACACGTTCTGTCTCTGTTGCTAACATGTCTTCGTCTTCTGTTGACCTGTCTGTTGGTGTACCTCAGGGCTTTGCTCTGGGACCTCTTCTGTCTCGCTTTACACAATATCACTTGGTGACCTCGTCAACTCTTTTGGCCTTAGGTATGATGTTTATGCAGATGATACGCTAATAGATATTTCCACCCCTACCCTCACTCCTGCAATCCAGTCCCATGTCTCGGATTGCCACCTGGCTATATCCTCATGGATTGCACTCCGCCGCATTAAACTTAATGTCCTTAAGACCCCTGATGAAGTGCTTTCAATGCGTGAAACATGTAGGATTGTTACCAATTCCTCCACTGTTGCATTGGACTAGAGGACACTCTGCACAGGAGCACAGAGAACATTTTGGACTGAATTGTCATTTTTGGGGAGACACAGAGAAACCTCAACTATCTGCACTTCAAACTGCACCTCAAACTATCATCAGCCACTGCAGCTTCCGACATCATACACCTGCAATCAGGAAGTGTGTGGACACTCCTGCACTGGCACAGACGCTGCTGCTGCTCCTTTTCATGATCCAGACTACATTCGCTGCTTCATGGATGCCTGAGATCCTATAGCTACATGCCTGTTATCTCATTACATATGCGACTTGTATTATCCCTTTTTGGCACAATTATTTATAAATTGTATTTTCTCTCTTTTTTCTTGTCTTCGATATTCGCTTTTGCTGAGGAAGTGAAGATCCATTGATCCTCTTGTATCAGAAAACGCCTGATTTTTTCACAGTAACGTGAGTTCACTACCATTACTGAACCCAACACACCATCATTTATTCACAGAGCTGCACAATTGTTTTTTTCCTGTGTTTTTCTTTTTTTCCACATGTGGGAGTGTGAGCGCTCGGAAGATCGTACCCCACTACAATCAAGACAAAGTGAAAACAAGTCTTTCTCTAGAGCTGGACCAGACAACAATTTTGATAATTGTTATCCTTTTTTTGCACTCACCTGCATTAATTTATCACCGTCACTTTAGTAAATACACAATTTATATTTGCTCTTGTTTGTATATATCACCCAAGTCTTGGTTGGCCTCCTGGATATATCCTCGTGGATAGTGCTCCGCCGCCTTCCACTTAATATGTCTAAAACTGAGCTCCTCGTATTTCCTTCTAAATTTGATCTAATATCCCCTTTTTTCATCACCGTAAATGGTTCCACCATTCATCCAGTCACCAAAGCACGTTGCCTAGGAGTGACATTTGACTCCTCCCTTTCCTTCTCCATTCACATCACGGCCACAATGTGTGACTTCTTCGTCCGTCATATTGCCAATATTCTAACAGGCCTCCCTGCCTCAGAAATTTCTCCTTTGCAATCAATCCACTATTTGGCTGCTAGAATAATTTTACTTTCTCCCCAAACTGTTGTGACGGGAGGGGGTAACCAGGCTCTATAATAAAGGTCCAGCCCGTTTTGGCTACCCCTGCTCCGTGCATAAGGGTCCCAGAGAGTTAGTAACATGGTATGATCACACTGTACTTTGTGTATTAAAACCAGTTTTTGTGTTTTTCCCTTTCCGGGTATCCAATCAAGCAGGGATTGCTGGTGTATGAGTTTCAAGGTTGTTTTTTGCTGAGGAACCGTTGGAAGAATGTGCCTTGGAGGTTAGGGTCCGGAGTTACCAGGTCCCCAATGAATGTACCCGGGAATCATGCCTGATTCTCCTATACATGTAGGCACGTTGTCCCGGCGTATGGAACTTTATGCCGATTTGGGTTCCAGGAGATTCCGGGCTAAGTCCCGGTCAGGGTAAAACTCTCCCACAGAGTTCCCTGCACCTAGAAAAGTCTAGTCTTCAACCCCAGCCCCAAAGTAAGCGTCTTTTCATCTGTATTTTGTGTTCCATTGTGTGTAAGCGAATTTATGCCGAATAAATTACAATTTATTTCACTACCTTGTTTTGCTCGATGAATGATCCAGGTAAAAAGGTGTAAATAACCTGGTCTCCCGTGACCACTAACCACTCATCTCATCTTTAAATCCTTTTCCTGGCTTCCCATCAAATTTCCGATTAAGTGGTGCACCTAGTGACTTATATACCTCCAAAAACCTATGCAACACGTGCTGAGATACCTACAGTATGAACACGCCTGAGATACTTGGAAAATAAGCCTATTTGATTATATTAATTAGCTCATTTGCATATTTAAATTAGCTTATTTCCCAGATTCTTCACTTTGTGTTCAGAGTTTGCACAAGTAAAACTGCTTCTTCCTCCATAATATTGGCTTTCCGAGGTCAGGGAGCGGTAAGGTTAGAGGAGGAAACACTTCCAAGTTCAGCGGCCCAAAAGGAAACACATTTGTACCTAAATGTCAAAAGAAACGCGAGAACCAAGTGCTTACCTTAAAGCAGCAAAATGTAAAAAGTCGTAAATGTTTTTTGTTTTTTTAAATAAATCAGCTCTGCAATATTAGATAATACTGTCTGCATATTTTTTTAAACGCCTAATTCCATTTTTAATGATTTAAAAAAATGTACTAATCATTGTTTGGTTGCTTCTGCAACGATTTAGAAAGTCATATCCACTCTCTTGAAACAGGGCCTGCCACACCTTTTTGAGCTCTGCCCTTTGGCAACAATGTATCACAAACGGATCTTATGCTGTGTTCCAAAGAGCAGACCGTCTATTGCTCTGAAAACTGTAACAATGTGCTACACTTAGTGACATAATGTTACATATCAGCTGCAGAATTCCACAGGCTGCAGCACATAGTTAGAAGGCGGCCATTATGATAGTCACACAATCAGGATTTTGATAGATTTAAAACACAAGCACCAAACGATTGCCAGCTCAGAAGTGTGATGTGACAGCAATACTCCCTCAGCTGGTTTAGCTCACACTGCTAGTCCTCTGGGATCTGACACCATTCCTGCCATTAGGTTAGTTCCTTTGGCTTACTATGAACTCTATATAGTTGGTTTGGAAATCCCTTTAGGAAGTGAGGGACAGGACTCATATAAATATACTTTGCAAAGCTATCAGCATATCGCTCAGGTGTGCACCTTTTTCAGCAGAGGCATGTCTTGTCTCCCTAATTTATTCGGAGGGACGCTTGAGGGGATACACACACACACACACCTGGTGACTGTGAATAAAATGAGAAAAGTCTCTTTCTAAAAATGTGCCCATCTCTCGTTAGAACTGTTACAGGAATTAAATTGTTTACAGAATGTTTTTTGGCAGCTACATGGGACTGTCCTATTAATGCAATGTAAAGCTGAGTCCTGAAACGCTAGCATTGCTTTTTGTGGGGTGATATATGCCTCTACAATGCCTTAATATGCTTCCTACACCTTTTTTTTTTAGATCTATTTTTGTAATATGTTACCATTAAAGGAATTACTTTTGTCTGCAACAACTCAAGCAGTCAGTAAGTTTATGCAACTAAAGATTCATTGTTTTTAAGTGCTGGTCTGAAGGGTTTTTTTCCACAATGAAGCACCATTTCGTGAATTCGGTCCTTAATTCTTTGCCAAATTATACGGACATAAAGTGTACCTGAGTTTGGTTGTGTTGATAGCTTTCTGTAGTCGTGTTTAAGTATAGTCTACAAAAAAAACAGTTAGCAATAAAAAAAAATCTATTCTTTATGGTATCCACAACCAGACACATTTTGAGTAATATCTATATCGATTGCTCGTGTCTTATTTTTTTTTTAATGATTTCATGCTATGAAAGTAAGTTTTTTTTATCCCATACTGGCAGTGATATCGTCCAATTGCCACCGTCAAGGGGACGATTCTTAATTGCAAATGAAACTCAGAAGTCTGCTAAGGAATTGCTCCAAAACAAGTTACAGTGAAAGCCGGTACTTGTTTGGGTCTCCGAGCTCTCATAACCATTACATGCTTGCTGGTGTACTAATAAAGGCATAAAAGTCCAGCTTCCCTAAAACAATTTAATTCTCTCCCTGTTCCCTGGGAAAACCTTCGCAGACAATGCTCGAAGACTTCATTCTTTTTTTCCCTCCACTAAACATGGAGACGCACGCCATTTAATTGTGAAGCCCCAGAGTAAAGGAGAAGTCATCAGCTGCAGAAGGAAAGCTGAGATCTCAGCATGGAAGATCCCGCCGGGGAAGAGAAGACAAGAGATGGGGCCAGGATTGGTTCCTATTAAGCTGCAGAAAATTCTTCTATCTTGCTGTTTCTTTGATCTACGTCATTAAGTACAAGAGTCACTGAAACTTTGATAGTGATAGTTACTGCAGAAGGGAATAAAATGTGTAGCGGTCATGTAAAA
This sequence comes from Ascaphus truei, assembly GCF_040206685.1. NCBI lineage: Eukaryota > Metazoa > Chordata > Amphibia > Anura > Ascaphidae > Ascaphus > Ascaphus truei. The sequence continues at coordinate 42,814,720 of NC_134494.1, forward strand.
TGCCTACAGTCATCTCTCCTGCTGGCAGTAAGGCCTGGTAAGTGTGGGCATGCCAGCAGTAATCATGGAGGTTTTCCCTCACACCCTGGTGGGGTGCTCTGTGTATGGCTGGGACTGGTCACATGCTCTGACTCCATGGTTAGTGATGTCAGAGGTGTGTCAGCCTCAGAAGCTTACATAAGGCACAGCACTGTATCTAAAGTTCAGTTGCTGGAAAGTTCTACCTGAGTTGCTGTCTAGTTCAAGTCCAGTTGAGGAAGAGTTCTGTCAGTTATGATATAGTAACTCCATGGGAGGCTGTGTCCAGGGACCTGGCACAGGACAGTAATTCCTGCGGGAATAGTGAATCCCTGATCTAGGTGATATACCTATCTAAAGGGAGCACTGGTGAGATGAGCGGCTGAAGATACTCCTTGTGGAGGGCAGCTGCCCTGCCGTGTCAATAAAGATGAGTTCAGCCAGAAACCCTCTCGTGTATCTATCTGGAATGAGTGTACAGAGAGGAGCACCACGGAGGAGTTCCTCGCCAGGATCATCCCCTTGCGGACGCAGGGACACTGGTGAGGTGGAGGCGCTGCACTGGAACTAGGTGAGACTCAGCACACTACCTCAGCTGCCTGTCTGGACGGGTCCTCCCCACACACCATCATGCGGGAGACTCAGGAGTCCTGTAGCCAGCAGGTGCACCATCAGGCATATTCACACTGTAATGGGGTCCGGTTAGACCACAGGGGCCAATGTGAGATTGGGTGGGTCAGGCCGGGCCAGAAATACCGTTACATTTGGAGGCGCTGCTGAGATCAGATCTGTCATCAGGACAGGCTTTTAGCTAGGTCACTTGGAAACAGGGAGAAGTGTCTGCTGCCACTTTGTGCTGCGTAGGGACGGACCTAGGGGTGGTCAGGGGGCTGACGGGATATTGTCAGTTCGCAGGGACAACCTAGGGGCCTGAAGGGAGTGAGGGGTCTGGAGCGGGCTATAGCTGACCGAGTCACCTTGAGGCAGTGCTAGTTGGTAGGATGCCAGAAGGGACAGCCTGTTAACTTGGTCAGGAGTCCTGGAGAGGGTCTGCGCTAGGCTGACCAAGACAGGTAGACGCCCCAAGTACTGCATGGCAGAGCCAGCCAGAGTACCTAGCCATTCCAGACACTCACCGTAGGGAGCACAGACTGGGAGGAAGGAGTCACAGCAGACACTGAGAGAGTGAGCCTAGCCTGAGGTAGTGCAACACTGAGTCACACCTAGATAAGGTACACATGTGGTGGTGCATCTGAGCTAATCTTTATTGTACCGGTGTGGTGGCTGCCCCGCAGAGTGGAGCCTCATGTACGACAACTGTTATGAGAGAGTGGAGGATCCGCGTGGCGCGGAGAATGTAAAATGGCGGAGAGAGGCTGATGGGGAGGGCACCCGTGGCGTGCAACCCAATGAAGAGCAGACTGTCGCTGAATTGTCCTTAACGAGACTGCTCTGGAGCGGAGCGAAGGCTATGGCTGCCCCATTTTTATCCTGTATGGGACAGCGAGGGGCCACCCTTTAAGAGTGTGAGGAAATTGCAATAATTGGGGGAGAACCCCGTGAGGAGAGCGAACGAATGGACTTTTTGGGCGCAAAAACCAACCAAAATGGCGGTTCCCGCTTGCTAGGGAAACCGCATGGGCCAGGCGCAGAAAAAATGGCTGCTGCAGGACTTGCACAGAGCTGGCCGGGAATGGCGCGAACAGCAGAGCCCCGCCCTGATGGGGGGCATGGCGCGAAAGCTATGGCTGCGCCGGGATGGACAGTGACTAATTCAGCCCCTGTGCTGAGTCAACCGCTGAGTTTATGGGACCCTCCCCTGATTTCTACCAGGGGGAGTGACTTTCAATTATGGCCTGTGGGAATGCACCCACTGGGCCCAGGGACTGATATCCAGACGGCGCCACTACAAAAAGTAGTTCCGGCCGTGGAGGTGATTTGCAAGCAAAGGTACCTTGTGCAAAAAGCTGCTGCAAGGAGAAGGCGGGAACTAGCCGCGGGAAAGGACTCCAGCTCTGGGGAGGAAATTGGCGCGAAAACGCAGACCGCGCCCACCAGGACTGAGAGAGGTGCGGCCTTAATTAAGGGGCATGATATTCCCCTGTGGGACCCGCCCATTATTGCAACCCCTGGGGGCGGGTTCCAACTCTGTCAGAGAAGGGAGGAGCCGAAGCAGGGAGTGGCGGATCCAGCAACTTCCACCAGTCAGTTGCGAGGAACCACAGAGAAGGAGAGACCTGTACAGGAAGTGACTCCTGTACCAAGAATGGCCTGCTCCTCCACTGTGGGCACTATGGTCTCCACCCAGCCCTACTCAGTGCCCGGCGGGGTGCTGGTGGTGAGGGTGGCCAATACAGAGACGGTGGTCGGGCTCTGCCTACAATGCGGGCTGCCCGGAGGTACTGTGAATACGGTGGCACGTTGCCCTCATTGCGGGACTTTGTATCTGTGGCCTATGCCCACGTTCATCCCAATACAGCCTGCTGACCCCCCGGTGGATGTGACACGGCGCTCTGCTGAGTCCCCGGGCGCGCTGTGGATCAACCGCGCGAGTCCCGGAGACAGGGGACTGGAGCCGGTCAAGTCGGCTGGGTCACTGGCCATTGAGGCGGCTGGATTAAACCCCGCGACAGGGGCAAAGAGACTTTCACCCCGCCCCGAGACCCCTAGGTCGGGGCGAGGGGACTACTCTGATGAGGACCTCCGTGAGCTGGCGGTAGCAAAAACGGAGCGGAAAAGACAGACGGGAAGAACGACGCCCCGTGGGGTGAGTGACCGGACGTCCCCCGCAGATCGGCGATCCGACCGACGGAGTCCTGCCACCCCAGGACATGGCGGAGATGGGAGAGAGACGCCTACACCCCTGCGGACGGGTAAGCCAAGCAGCGCTATTACTTACCTGGTTGCAGCAGACGGCATAGAGCTGGAAGGGCCGCGCCAGGCCTCAGGCGCACGTGGAGGGACGGCATCACTTCCGGTGGCGACGGCGGAGCAACCGGATGTCGTCGTGGAAGAAGAGATCCCGCATGGGGGTCCCACGCAAGATGGCGACGCTTCCGGTTCCGGGGAGGACGTCACTTCCGGTGGCGACGGCGGAACCCAGGAAGGGGAAGCAGCGACGCTTCGGCGATTGGGGGAAGGTCCCCGACCGCTCGTATTGCCCAGAAAATGGAGAGACGATCTCAGGACTGAGGAGGGTGAGACATCATCCTTGGACCAGTCTACGGACAGCCAGGAGCGGGTCGTAACCCCGTGGGGTCCCGTCCCATGCCCCTATACCCAACCCCATGCCCTAGCTAATGCCCCTACCCCTATCACACGGTCACCGGGTTCACCGCCCAGCTTGGAACTTGTGGACATACCTTTGGGGGGGGAGGAAAAACGGACTGGGGAGAGGCAGCTCAGTGGAGCTACGGAAGGTGATTCACGGGGAGGAGGAGAATTGAGGGTGGCGGATACAGCACCCCAACCGGCAGTAAAGGCTCCGGGGTCCTCGAGGTGGTTCAACTCGCGATCCACAAGGTCGTCAGGGGTATTTTCATTTGACGACGACCGGGAACCAGGGCCTAATCCCTTTAAGGAGACCCGGTGGTGGGCTCCACTATTTGAGGGGTACTCCGCATGGATGGACCGTACTCGGTTCCTCATCCGGCAGGAGGACGTGGTAGATTTCTGGTGGAAAGAGGGAGAGTTTACACCCGAGCAGAGGGACAGGGAATTACAGAAGAGGTGGTTCCAGCTGGAGCGTAGAGACATAGCGCCCATGGGTCCTGACACACTGTCAGATCCAGTAGATCCTGATGAGCCCCTATCATGGGTGTTACCTGGGAGGGTAGGTAATGCTGATCTGACCAGGGTCAGTAGGGCGGAGAGGGCTATAATAGTCAAATATAAAAAATCCCATGGGTTGGAGTATCCCTATGTTCCGGAGCCCCTGATGGATGAAATTGAGGACAATAGGGAAACGTGGCTCCAAGAAACTATAGAGCTGTATTTAGTCAATAGGGGGAGCGACATTGTAGGTAAGAAGGCGGAAGAAAGGATAGACACCCTGATGCGAGTGTGGAGCATAGGGAGAAATGTTCACAAACATAGGGTGACCTATATGCCAGAAAGAGGATCGCCTAGGCATTACTATGTCACGGTCCTGGATATAGGTAACCGGGAAGTGAGGAAACCTGACCCAGATCACTATTATTAAGGGGGTACTGAGACATTACGCGGGTTCGTGGCTGCTGGTCGGGGCGGGCTTGGCGGAATGTACTGAAGTCATGTTTACAATATGCTGAAAATTTGTATGGATGTTAACCTAATTATGTTTCTGTTGCAGTGCTTCCTGGCAAGAGGTATCTAAATTTAGGTCCCAGCGAGGACGATGGGATTCACCAGGGGGAGAATGTAGCGGTCATGTAAAATGCCTACAGTCATCTCTCCTGCTGGCAGTAAGGCCTGGTAAGTGTGGGCATGCCAGCAGTAATCATGGAGGTTTTCCCTCACACCCTGGTGGGGTGCTCTGTGTATGGCTGGGACTGGTCACATGCTCTGACTCCATGGTTAGTGATGTCAGAGGTGTGTCAGCCTCAGAAGCTTACATAAGGCACAGCACTGTATCTAAAGTTCAGTTGCTGGAAAGTTCTACCTGAGTTGCTGTCTAGTTCAAGTCCAGTTGAGGAAGAGTTCTGTCAGTTATGATATAGTAACTCCATGGGAGGCTGTGTCCAGGGACCTGGCACAGGACAGTAATTCCTGCGGGAATAGTGAATCCCTGATCTAGGTGATATACCTATCTAAAGGGAGCACTGGTGAGATGAGCGGCTGAAGATACTCCTTGTGGAGGGCAGCTGCCCTGCCGTGTCAATAAAGATGAGTTCAGCCAGAAACCCTCTCGTGTATCTATCTGGAATGAGTGTACAGAGAGGAGCACCACGGAGGAGTTCCTCGCCAGGATCATCCCCTTGCGGACGCAGGGACCCTGGTGAGGTGGAGGCGCTGCACTGGAACTAGGTGAGACTCAGCACACTACCTCAGCTGCCTGTCTGGACGGGTCCTCCCCACACACCATCATGCGGGAGACTCAGGAGTCCTGTAGCCAGCAGGTGCACCATCAGGCATATTCACACTGTAATGGGGTCCGGTTAGACCACAGGGGCCAATGTGAGATTGGGTGGGTCAGGCCGGGCCAGAAATACCGTTACAAATGCATGGACCTCCCTGTTAGTGGAGTGCTGGATCTGTAAACTGCCAGCACACTCAGGCCGTACTTATAATGGTGGCGCGCCTCCGGAACAAACATATGGAGAGTAATGAAGGCTGACACCGTGCGTGTGGTTTCTCAACAGATTTCCAAAATTGTTATCCCTGCGTGACGGCCGTGTCACGTGAGCGGTTCAGCCAATGGGGGCGAACCGCTCACTTGATGCCCCGGCCATGCCTCTCTGTCACCTCCCCATGCCTCCAGCCGGCAGTGCAGGTTTCACGCGCGGTGACATCATCGCGCGCCCGGACTGCCGGCTCTACTATAAATGAGGCCTAAGGGCTGTTCTATACTGCGTGCGCTTGCTACGCCGTGCGCGCGGCAGTTTAACTTGGCTGAGGTTAGTCAGCCTTTCTATAATGGCGCTGTGCGCTCGCACGGCAGTGTGCGTGGAACCGGCCGACAGGGGGGAAGATGAAGAAAATAAAGAATTTTGCCGCTACCGCCACTGAAATGTATGTATATGTGTGTATATGTAGGTATATGTGTGTATGTGTACGTATGTATATGTGTGTGTATTTATGTATGTGTGTATGTGTATGTATGTATATGTGTGTATATGTATGTGTGTGTGTGTGTGTGTGTGTGTGTGTGTGTGTGTGTGTGTGTGTGTGTGTGTGTGTGTGTGTGTGTGTGTGTGTGTGTGTGTGTGTGTGTGTGTAAGTACCATGTTAATAAACAATTTATTAAAGTATTTCTTTATTTCAAAATGTATTTAACACACACACACAGATACACACATATAGTACCTCACTCGCTCACAGCATACACACAAAAAGCAGGCGGCATGCGCGCACGTTCGCACACGCACGCGCATGGCCGCACACACTATAGAACGGCCCTAAGAGAGTGAAGATCACATCCCTGGCTGGTGCAAGCTCAGCCTTTAAAGGGCCTTTCAGGTCAAAACAGCAAGATGCCTTTGTGATAATTAGAACAAGGTTAATTGGTTAATGACATAATAATTAGAGGAATCTTGAAATCCCGGCCTTTAAGGGGTCTTGAAAGATGATCTTGGACCAGTGTGTTGTAAGGAAAAGTGATTAGATGTCTACAAACAACTAGGGACAGGCCAACACATCCTCGTGGACCAGTGCAGTGTGTGTCAGTAATGCTGTGACCTCCATCACCATCAGCGGATTCAAGTGCATTGCTCTAGGACTAAGAAATGAACAAGCGCATATTCTACATGGTGTTTGCTCTCAGTTTTGTTCCCTGTTCCTTTATACTGGAGTGGCTCAGTGAGTAAAGACACTGACTGGCGCTGAGTGGGAAGCAGCAGAACCTGGTTCAATTCCCAGTGTTGGCTCCTTGGGCAGTCACTTTATCTTCCTGTGCCTCAGACACCAAAAAAACATAGATTGTAAGCTCTACGGGGCAGGGACCTGCACCTGCAAAATGTCTCTGTAAAGCACTATGAAAAACTAGCTGTGGTATACATGAACTTATTATTACATCCCACCCTTATAACTTACTTTGTATTCCTAAACAGAAACTGAACATAAATTTGTTTTATCCCTTTGCTTTGTATTATGTTTTTTTTTTTTATACAATTTGATGGTTTAGATGCAAAACCACCTGGGGAGAATGTGTGTTAGTGCCACTCAGGCACATTGAGAGTTACAGTACCATGTATTAGTACCTATGGCCCTAACATACTTTAGAGCAGGTGTGACCAACTGCAGTCCTCAAGGGCCATCAACAGGTCAGGTGTTAAGGATAACTTCAGCATAGGTGGCTCAATTAATGACTCAGTCTTTGACTGTACCACCTGTGCTGAAGCAGGGATATCCTTAAACCATGACCTGTTGTTATCCTTGAGTTTTGGAGTGGGCCACCCCTGCATTACCACCCTCCCCACCCCCCCGGAGCATTTATCTTTTCAAATCTGGCAAAACGGTGATTCAAAAACAGCACCTGAATGATCTGAGAAGGCAATGGTGCTATTTCTGTTCCTTTTCTTTGCACCAGTGCGGTTCCTGTTCTTTTCCTCCACTACTGTGCACAGCAATGTGCTTCCTCTGATTCTGAGGTATATTTCATACTGTAGCTATGAATGCTGCTTTGTGTACAGATACATGGATATTGCAACAAACTTGTCGATATCAACAATAAGACAACGGACGTCATACCGATAGCACAAAGAAGAAGAAAAAAAGGGGTAATTTGTAATGCAAAGGTCAACATTTCTTCGTCTGGGTGACATTGTACAGTTTATTTATTTGAGGGACTCTTCAAAGCCCAAGGGAGATGGGCCACAGATTTCGCCTGGACACAGATTTGCCTGACTGAGCAGGGAACAAGCGCCTGCCTTCTGATAACTGGGCAAATCTCACATTCTGAATATTAAAGAGCCGTGGCAGCCTTAGAAGGAAACCTATGCAAGTCAATCCCCAGCGCTCGCACTGGGCAGTCAAGTGGCAAACATCCCTATTGTGAGACAGTGCGTAGGCTGTTTGTTTGGTCTGTATGTGCTCGGGGAATTGTCAGAACCAGTTTACATTTAAAGCAGATGCATTAGCAGTTTAACATTAACTGCACTATTAGTGGATGTAATGCCAAGGCTCAGAGGGATACTGATTCGTGAAACAGTTTTGTGTAATGATAAAATCCTGAAAGTCGATCTGAATGTTTTGGACTGAAGAAAAAAAGAGACATCTTTAGACCTAATGCCTCTCCTGCCGTATCTCTTTTCATGCAGGCTTGGGCAGTGAATTACAGAAGCTGAAGGATTTTCAGAAGTGTTTGAAAAAGTACAAATATCAGATTTTTTTTTTTTTTTTTTTTTTTTCTTCAAACATTTTTATTGTTTTCTGACAGGGGTACATTCACATCACATGGTTGTTTATAGACATTAAACTTAATTAACATATACATTTAAAAGTGAACAACCCGAAGCATCTCAAAGTTGATTGATCAAGAAGAGTCGATCTGCTCCTAGTATTTTGTAACCTCCTATGCATTTAGATTCTATTATGTAGATCCCCGTCTGGGAGAATTAACAGTTATAGGAGGATCTTAGATCAAACCCCTTATATTAGTACTGTAAAGGATAGACAGAGAGAAAGAGGGGGAAAAGAGAGAAAAACAGAAGAAGAGGGGAGAGAGGGGATAGGAACGGGGAAACCATATCTCATTTTTAATCTCTTTAATTATAAGGCCACTGTGCCCAAACTTTCTCATATTGTACTATATTCTGTTTCAGGAGCGCCGATAGGTATTCCATAAGCTTGACCTCGCTTACCTTGCGAAGGACCATTTGCTTCGAAGGGGGTTTAATCTTTTTCCAATTAGCTGCTATTGAGCAGCGAGCCGCAGTCAGGATGAACGAAGCCAATTTTTTAAGAGGGACAGAGATATCTTCGATGGGTTTCGCGAGTAGGCATATCAGCGGGTCCATCCGGATCTCAACTCCTACCGTCTCCTCAACCAATGAGCATATCATATTCCAGAAAGTCTGGATCTTTGGGCATGTCCACCATATATGCACCATATCTCCTCTCTGGCCGCACCCCCTCCAACAGAGGTCAGACAGGCCAGGGAAGATCCGGCTCAGCCTACTCGGGATTAAGTACCATTGATATAGAATTTTATATATATTTTCCTTAGTAGTAGTGCAAATAGAAGTTTTGGCTGCTGCTTCCCAAATATCCTCCCATTCATCTCTGTCTATATCAAGATTGAGGTCTTCAGCCCATTTCATCATATAATTGTGGTTGACGGGACTCCTGGACCGTGCTAGCCCCGCGTAAATCTCTGAGATCAGACCCTTCCGGTATGTGCCTACCATACACATCTTTTCAAAAGACGTTGGACCTTCAAATTTGGATGTTTGGGAAATTGTTAGGAGAAAGTGTCTGATCTGAAGATAACCATAAAGTGGGAGTTTCAAGGGGAGGCATTTCTCCTGTAAATCAAGTAACGGAATAATAGTCCCTTTGTCTATTAGATCTCTTGCTGATTTCATATTAGCCAAACTAAATGCTTTAAGGTTCCCTGGGACACAACCCGGAGGGAATTCTGGGTTACCAAAAATGGGAGTGAGTATGGAGGGTGAAGACGTCAGTTTATATTTTTTTCTTGTTTTTGTCCAAATTTTCCACGTGCATCTCATTGCTCCCAGGCCTGTTCTGTCCGATATTATCTTCTCTCCCCCTCCGGACCAAAGTATTGCCCCGAGTGAGAGGGGAGCGACACAGGAGGACTCATATCAGATTTAATATCAGATTTTTAAGATTACATTGCCAATGTTTTTCAAAAAATTGCTTTTGCTGGCCCTTATTCTGTAAAGTGTGAATAGCACAAATGCACTTAAAAGAATAAGGGCCAATGTCCATCACGGGATAGAGGTGCAATATTAGCTTGTTCTAGCAACTTAAGGGGTTTGGTAACAGGCTTCTTGCCCTGTTTATTTTGTATGTATGTATTTATGTATGTCTTTATTTATAATGCCCCATTAATGTACATAGCGCTTCACCGCAGTTATACACGTGACAATCATATAAATAACAAAGAGTACAAATAACACATAATGGGAAGAAGTGCTTCAGACATTAAAGTAACACTTGGGAAAAGGAGTCCCTGCTCCGAAGAGCTGACAATCTAATAATTTGTGCCCAAAATATCTTCTGTATGACTTCAAACACTAGAAGAATGTTTTTATCAAAGGTTTTATCAACTCCTCCTGCAGCTTCTCCTTTTGCACCATGTAACTACAACCCACATCACATCACTCGGGTAAAAGTGACACCATCAATGCAGAACACTTTGGTGCCTTTACAGTGTAGGGAAGTTATGCTAAATGACTCTCATAAAGTCTTAAAGCTATTGTAAAATGCCGGATCTTGGAGCATTATTCTTAAACTCGCTATTAGAGATGACCCGTATATTTGTCCACTAATGTTTTCAAATGTACAGTGACCAGGGTGACATGTATGTAAGTCCACAAGCAAAAGTTAGCAAAGCTTAACAACACTGAGGTTGGACAAACAAACAAATGACAAAAACAAACACACAAATAACGCGTTTCGCCAATCAGGTTGGCTTCAGCTGTTTGGTGAGACACATAGGAAGTGTTCGCAGGGCGAACCAATCAGAGGACACATTAGTACCTAGTGTATCCACCTGGAGAGGAGGCCGGTGAGACGCATAGAACACAAGCCCTGGAATGAAGAAGAAAGATAGCAGTGAGTGTCTTGGTGGTCAAGAACGGCGAAGATCTGCAAACCATCTGACCAGGCAGCCCGAGTGGGACCCAGGAGCCAATGCTCCTCCACCAGAGGCTCAGCAACATAAGCGATTTTATCTGAGTGAGTACAAATGTTATGTGCTGTGAACAACAACTTGGATGTTTAACATTTTACACTATTTGCTCCTTTTTTGCTCTATTTTTTTGTCTCCTCCTTTTGTTATTTGTGTATTTCTCCTTGTTTTTGTAATTTCTTTGTTTGTCCGACCTCAGAGTTGCGCTTCCCACCCCTTAACTTTTGCTGGTGGACTTTTGGACAATGCTCTATTTGGAGGGTGCTGATACAAAGAGCAGCACCTGGGGAAATTTGTATATCCTTCATGTGCTAGAACTATATCTCTTACTCCCCTATTGTTTTAGGAATTTAATTGGTAGATAACTAGACCCTTTGTATATTTAATATTATCATTTTGTTTAATTTTGTTTGCTATGTACTGGTGTTGCACTTATTAGTAGAGTAGCGCTATGACGTGAATCCCTTTCCCTATTCCCCACAATTGTAACTTATGTATGCACTTTTCTCCAAAGCACATAAAAAGAGGTAAAGACTGTTATAACCTTGTTGTGATTGTATGTGTGACAGTGGGTGATGATGAGAATTGGTGAGTGTCACAGGAGACCAGGACAATTACTCTGGATCGCAATAACCAGACCGAATGGAGAAGTTAAATAAAACAAGTATATTTCAGACAGAACCAACAGGCAGAGCACTATACATGGCTAAAGGAATAAACTCCCCAAAACAAGGTTACAGGGGGAATCCAAGCTTACTAGTAAAGAAGGGCAAATCCGTCCAAATCTGTTTCCCAGACTTTTGCTGCGGTTTCCCCCAAAATCTGTTTCACTGTGTAAAATCCGCGAATGGATTGGAGTGGTTCAATTCCGTGTGGATTCATCAAAACCCACCATTGGATACAACCCGTGGACGGATTTGTAGAATACAATCCGCGGATTCAGCAATCTGTTGGCGGATTCTCAGGAATTTGCCAAAGGATCGCTGAATCCGTGGATTTGATTCTACAAATCTGTCAGCAGATTGTGGAATCCGTGGAGTGGACTGGTAATAATAATAAAAAAATCCACAAAACGTGAGTTGACCTTTTTTTGAGATTGATCTGGTGAAATCCACGGAGCAAAGGAACCGGACGATCCGCTGCGGATCCAAATCCATCAAAAAATGTGCCCATCTCTACTTACTAGATGCAGGGCGCCACGTCATTAGGCTTACCCAGGTCAGCTTCCACTCTTCATGGGTGTCCGGTACCTCTATACCACAGGGATGCTATTTGGAGAATTACAAGTTCAAACTTCCCGCCCGTATACTCGACCGAGCCTTGTTTCGAGAGTCTCCAGCAAAAACCTTGGAGATGCACATACTAACCAATGCCAAGATGAACTGTGATATGAAATAGGCAGCGTGTTACATAGATTCCCCGTCTCCATCTAGAAGCATGGAAGACAGGATGCTGACCAAACAGTGCATGGATGCTACGCACTGGCCAATCACAGAGCAAGGGCTCACCAATGATGGACCAGTCCGGGCCCTGGGCAATAACAGTGCTTCTATGACATCCCTCAGGGGTGGCCTCAGAGGAGTGGGAAATACAAACCGACCAATGGAAATTGTGCCAACAGGGCTAAGAACAAGCAACAGTTCCCAGGGTCACCTGCAGAGATAGGTGCCTCAGAGTCTGGGATGAATAAAGGCTCCGCTTTTAGAGTCAACGTTCCCCTGCCCGAGCAAACACCTCTCCCCGCTCCCACAATGTCCTAAGCCCACCAACCATCCAACATTTGGATAGTAGGCCCGGATTTCTTTGTGTGCTGGCTGGCTAGGTGAATTACCACCATGGCACACAATGAAGACATACAAATCTAGCATCACATTACAAACGGGGAATAAACGTTACCAAATGCATTGAAACATGAGTTGCCGGAACAAGCAATTATCGTGCCCCGAACAGACTAAACATTTGGAGCCCCTCCTCCTGCAGTGTTGCCCTCCTCCTTCTGTAGCGTAAGGCCACATTGCATCCTGTTGTCATGGAAACGTGTCACCACGTGATGTCAGGGCACTTAAAGAGGAAGAGGCGAGGGTGGCAAAAGGGTAAGAGAAACATTCTCTGCGCTCCGACCCCAGCGCCATCTTTAAATGTCCGAGTCCTGTGCACCCTCGTCAATATCAAGGGACATCAAAGATGGCACATCATAGCGACGGGTGTATGGGACTAGGAGCAGCGGCAGCAGCAAGGGACATTGACGAGGGCATTCAGTCATGTGAGAAATTGACGGAGTGGTGGTGTGGGACAGGTCCTGCGTGCCCTGTCATGTGATGAGGGTACGCAGGACTCAGACATTTAAAGATGGTGCCGGGGTCGGAGTGCGCGCAGTGAAAAAGTCAAGCGACAAGGTGCCCGGCGTTTCTTTTGGCGCCTCTTTTTGGTTGGCGACCCTTAATATGGCCCTGTTGGCCACTTTGGCCACAATAAAATGGTATACTATGCCAGAACATTCACACTCATCTTGACTGATAGGGCCAATGGCTGGGCTTAACCTTTAATATGCTGGCCACATTGCACCTACAGTCACAGTGAGTATTAAAGATTTTCCTTGATCCTCACAACTCTTACAGCAAAAATTACTATCATCACCTCCGTGTAGCTCTTCTTACCCCAAGAATGGTTATTTCCAAGTAATAGCCCAGCCCTTAATTTAAACTAGTAATGTCTAATTCGATGATGGTACTTAAAAGGTCCTACTTATTTAGCTGAGTACACACACTGAACTGCTGTAACCCTATAAAAGTACAATTTGCTCTATATCAATGTATTTATTGATAAACAATTTACTTTGATAAGCTGTTTCTTTCTATTCATATAATCAATACCTAAACATGCTTTCTGCCTTTTCAGTTGTGAAAATTCATATGCAGAAAAATACAATAAAAACATAATTCTAGTCCTCCTGGTTTATATCAATTCTCTCCATTTAAACTTTTTCCCCCTATTATTTCCAAGGCTGTTTCTGTCCAACTCTGATTGTATAATGTTTTTCTCATGCTATTAAACCTGCTTAAAGAATTGGAAACATTCACAAATTTCTCAGAGCTTGAAAAGAACATTAATATGGAAACGCCTTTGCTTCATATTTTGGTCAAACAAAAAAAGATGAAAAAAAGAGCACGCAAGGTAAAAAATAACACAGCTCAACCCCGTTATAACGCGATCCGTTACAACGCGAATCCGCTTATAACGCGATGCAAGCGTGGCTCCCAATCTTTGTATTTATGAATATTTTACAACACGATTATTGGTGTCTTAAATACTTTATTGTACAATGCATACAATTGTACATTATTTATAACGTGATCTGCTTATAACGCGATGTGATTCTTTGGACCCCAAGCACAACGTTATAAAGGGGTTGAGCTGTATGATTATTTGGCTTAACTAACTATCCAATTTTGCCAGAAAAACAAGAACTATATGGCTCTTTATATTAGTCTTGATATTAGCAATTCCAAATATACTTGTATTAATTTACATGGAATGATTACTTAGCTGACCCTTGACATGACCATGATGGCCGAGCTTTTGAATGATGTGTGTGTAAAAGGAATCTTACCTTGAGGTGACGCAGTATGTGGTATGATGAAACCCAATGCATTCTGAACAAAGTTTCCCCACTGAAGTGCTTCCATTTCCCTCCTATCTAAATCCCTTAGTCTATACTAACTCCCACTTTGCCTCACTCAACCTCTCTCCATCAGGGAGCATTAGATCGGCGTGAGAAGGTCGGACAGCTAACTTGTCGCCATCACTGTGCTATGAGGAAGGATAGGTAAGTCTATGGAATGAGGATAGAAGCAGTCTTCCAAAGGTACCCTGCACACGTGATACTGTACATGACAATTCACATACAAGATGATTCTCTTGCACAGTGATGTTGTTTGAGACAATTATGGTTAGTAGACATTGCATACAAGTTTACAGGTTACGGAAAATATTTATTTTTGTTTTCTATATTATTTACATCTATTATGTACATCTCAAAGTATCTCTCCTGGTAAAATATTCCTAACAGATAATTTACCTTTAAGCTCCATTCTATTAAAAATAATATCCTAGATGTATCCTTGGATCTGTGCATGAATATCTACACATTTTGTGGTTGTATTAGTACCAAAGCAGAAAGGAGATATAATCCAATGTCAGGGCATCAAAAAAACCCAGTGAAATCGCAATCAAAATGTCTGAAATGGCAGTGTTCTTTACATGAAGATAAGAAGCTCCTTCCCGGGGTCAGGGTGATATATAATTCCTCAATAGTGAGTGCTGACTCCTCTATCATATGAAGTCTGGTGCAATTCACAGTTAGGCAAACAGTGGGAATTGGGATTAAAGACCTGAGTCCATGGATAGGAAACGATCTGTGATGTGTCCCAATCCCGGGGAAAATCTTTGTGCTGCACCTACACTGTTTGAAGAAGTCCAAGGTCAATGTTGAATCAAGAATCAGTTTAGATACTGTATGAAGATTATAAGAGTGCTCATGGGATCCCTGCCGACACAAGCTCGGTTGGCGTGCTCCATTCTTGTATCATCAGTATTACTCTGAGTGCTGTTGTTGCTAATGATTTCATTCATTATTTATCCAAATTGATTGAAGGCGTCACATTGTTAATATATTATTATTCTAGTAAGCTTTTCATCAATCTCAAAAGGATGGAGGTAAAAGGACATTACCACACTTTTAAGAGGAATGCCTCAATTGTGCAGTAAAACACTCCATCTAGCCAAATAACTTGCAGTAATTACTTGGAAAATTAACCAGAAAGTGTAATCCTATACTAATGTAATTGTGACAATCAGATTTTATAAACATCACAAATAACACAGTGTACTAATGGACTCAACTAAAAACTAATCGTATGAACCAAGTGTGATGTTGGTCAAACTAAGTAGACAATTATACTGCACATGCCCTCAGTCCCTGACAAATTCATGTGTCTACGTGAGAAGACTGCAATCCCCCCCAAGTGGTATACAGATGGTGGATAATTGAACTGGTTACGGCCAATGTATGGCTCTTAATTGTCTGACAGGTGGCATGCAAAAAGGAAAATGGCATGTACCCAACATGGACCAAGCATGTCATGTCCACGTGGAGTCTGATCAATACCAGCTGCCAGTTTACTGATAGGTTGGCTCAAAAAGTGTCTGTCCGTATACTGTGGATTATGAATAAAGTACAATTTATCACAGTCAATAGAATGTAAACAGATGTAGGTGTTCCACAAAGACCAAGGCATAGCTCTGTTCTTTTTCTATTATCGAATGTATTGTATTCTACTTATAAAAATAACCATGTACAGTTTTAGAAGAAACAGGTTCATTATTTTAATGAGGAATGGGCTTTTGTTGAATAGAGTAGGGACAATGCCTTGTGTGTGCTGCTGGGTAGTTATTACTTGAGTGTTTTTTTTAAATGAATCAGTGGATACAAAGACAGGAGAAAAATCGTGTAGCTATGTAGCCAGGATAGAATATATCCTGCATGGCATTGCTGTATAAACACAAAAGATGAGTAGCACTGCACACCAAAATAATAGAAATGAGGATGACAAGAGACAGGTTATTCACCACCAAAATAACCAAAAATAAAATCTAAACAATATTCAAGAAGTTCCAGAAAACCAATATATAGAAATATCAAAATGTATTTAAACATAATTAAAAGTATAACATTATACAATATGCTCATCTGAGGCGGCCATACCTCCCCCTATGAATGCACACCTCACTCGAACCCTGGACTGGCGCCTCTGACCTCACTCTGTCCTCATAGGCCTGACATTTTAGGTTACATGTTCAGGCTGCATTTCCACTCAATTTCTTCAGATTAAACAGCTTTCTATTACTCCAGAGCTAACATTCATCTGGACTAGTGAATATGGTGGTGAAATACTTGATGTGAAAGTGTCCATCCATGCCAGCCGATGCTCATGCAGTTAAATTGTACCCCATTCTGCAAGGCTGTAAAGAAATTGTTCTGTCAAATTGAGAAATGGTCACGCTTGTTCCTGGTAAATCCATTATGTAATTAAGCTTTATAAACATGATTTTATGGACAGGCACATCAGGATTGGATTAGAACACAATGCTGAGTAAGCAGCCTCTATATGGTCTTGTCTTGTGTACACAACATCCTGGGCTCAATTCTTTTACAATGTAGAGGTGCAGCTCTGTAACCAAAAATAGGATCAGCTGCATGATTTAGGCAGGGGAGGGAGAGAGCCAGTTAAACGATGATGGACATTTATTGTGCTAAACAGCATAGATTTGCAATACTGGGTCATATATTCTACCATTTGTGTAAACCATCTCATTAGGCAAATTAAAAGGGACTCAGCAGCTACTGTATGTAAAGTGTGGTGCACAATATTGAAAATGCATACAGTAAGTGTTTGGACACTGTTAAAAACATTCTCAGCTCTGGTGTATCCATGTGCTGAGGTGGTTATACTCTGAGTCTTAATGTCTATTGTTGGTTGGAGGAATTTATAATCTTGTATCAGCTCTAAATACAAACACGCGCACACACACACACACACACACACACACACACACACACACACACACACACACACACACACACACACACACACACACACACACACACACACACACACACACACACACACATACACACACACACAGTATTCATTTGGTAAAACCCCTTTCCAAAACGCAACTGATACAAGCTTTTAAAACAAACATTCAGCATACATACCATATACTGTATGGCCGATGAGAGCCGCATTTATTAAGTTAGATCTTAGTGTCAGCAGGGAACGTTATTGACAAATCCTTGGACCAGACAAGCTTTTGCGTTCTTAGAGCATGAGCGCCGGGTGTCACTCTCTTTCTCTCCATAAAACACACACACACACACACACACACACACACACACACACACACACACACACACACACACACACACACACACACACACACACACATACTGCCCTTCCACTCCCTCAAAATACAAATACTTCCCCACCCTCACAATACTACCACAAAACACCCACCCCACAATACCCTCACAAAATACCCACCCTACAATACCCTCACAAAACACCCACCCACACATTTCCCACACAAAATTCATCTCCCCCACAATCCCGCCTTCCCCCCAATAACCACACAATAACTACCTTGGGGGAAGGCTCTGGTGATATACGGGCTCTATTTCTGGCGTGCATGAGCAGAGGGTAGAGACGAGTACAGTGTGGGGAAGAGGAGGCCCAGCATCCGGACACAACTTCCAGTGCCAGCTGGCCAGCCCCCGCAGGTGCTGGGACTCATGTCTCAGCTCTCCCCACATGGCTCCAGTGCAGGACCTGCCTGCAGGGTGGACACGGGCCACATGGTGACACCTTGGCAGCTCTATAGTCTTATAGTGGAGCTTAGACGTATGCTGTGGCAGAGGAGCTACCCAGCAGCTGGTTTAGGATAAAGAGGGTTATACACTCCAAGCACTAGTGCTCAAGTATTGCTGGCACAAAAAAGAATCATAACATCCTATGAATCCAGAAATATGAACGACTGGACAGAACCAACTGCTTTAACATATAAATCACCCGGTCTCATGAAGCACCGCAGACATATATACACAGGCTGGGCGGAGGGGTAATGAACACGGAGGAAGACAGAGTAGCCAAGATGCCCAATGTAGCTGAGCCTCCTGGCCCACTCTAATCCTCCCTAGTCCCGCAACCCCCACGATACCTGCTATCACGCCGAGACCAAGAGCTGGTGTGCAGGAAATTCTCCGTAACGGTGATTGCAGTGAGTCCGTCCCAGGCAAAGTGTTCTCCAGCCGAAGTAGGTAGGGTAGAAATAAACAGCAGAGTACTCTTTGACAAAGTCCCCGGCGGGACAAAAAGCGTCAGAGTACTCTTGGTGATGTCACTGTCCGTTTTTTCTTATTAAATTTACCTTTTTATATTAGTTGTGTTTGGTACATTTTTCTGCTGTACACCGACTTCCGATTGTTGACATGCTGTATAGAAGCCTTCTTTGCCTTTTCGGTTTATATTTTGATCTTTCTCCTGCTAGCACCATTTCCCTATTCCTGAAATGTAGGTATATTATACATATTATACATCGAAAAAGGGTATGGTTAGGAAATACTAGTCCTAAATAGATTTATAAGAAAAGGCCCCATTGCTGGACTACTTCTCTGTTGTGAAGCTTTTGTGTTCTGTTGGAAAAATATAGATTATCATATTAGGATTACTGATTATTATTATTGTATTAATATTTTGTTACTGCTATCTATGCAGTCTTAGATGTGGAATCATCTTCATTTTTACCATGTTTGTAGGTCTGTTTTTGTGTATTTGGCTGTTTTAGTCTGTATCTGTGTTGTACTGTTTAGAGCTGAAGTTTTAAACTAAATTGGCATTAGATATTTCTATCCAATCAGTGATAAGTGAGGTGTACATAATGGGACTTCACCTTCACTGAATCATCCCCTGAGGAAGTGACGTCAGTCACGAAATGCGTAGGGTCAGAGGTCACGGCGCCTTGGAGAAGCACTGGTTGTGAGTAGTGTCAATCAAGAGAAGCAGGAAGCAGCATCATCGAGATATCGCGAGAGCGGCTGCTGTGCTTGCAGGCAGGGGAGTGTGGAATGCCCCTACTCGGCGTCCATCTTGGAGAGTGTTCCAAAGCTAGAGGGAAAGAAACTACACATCGGGGAGCCCGTGGGGACCCTCACTGCTGCCGGCGTCTACCCCACTTGGTTACACATGCTTGTTTTTTCCAGTCCTGCTGTAAGCAGGGTTTTGGGTTTTAACCCCTTGATGACCCGCTGCAGCAGGATCCGTTTGTTTTATTAAATAGTTATTTTACTTTCAGCTTGCTTGTTTTATGTATGTCTCTTGTTAAGTGTTTCATGTTGTTTGTCCCATTTTAATATTACGTATTACACTATTATTTCTTTTTATTTCTGTCCCTATGTCACGGACCCCCAGATTGGAGATCTTCCTGTGATTGGACCATTTGGATTTTCTTCTCTTCCATCTGTTTGGACTCTATTAGGGACTTTGGACTCTTTTTGTGCGCTGGTCTGTATATGTCCTTTGTGTTTTCTCTGGTGTTGTTCTGCTAGTATTCCTGGCTGCCCTGTACATATTGTGTTATTATTGTTAGTATTTTATTTAACTGTTTATAGCGCCTAAGCCTTTTCTTTTGTGTTATCTGTTGGAAAACTGACACAACTAAAATAAACTTGCCATATTTGCAATAAATGTAATTTGGAAAGGATACTTTCAGGCAGTGTCTTACTGTAGTTGTGGGTGATTTGTTTTTCTCTATAATGTAACAGTTTTTTGCGTATTTAGCGTTGAATGGCACAAACCAGATGCAAAATGTTTCTCTTCGGGAGGGAAGGGAGGTAATCTTCCTTTCTTTAATGGCGCTATATAAATAAAGATACTCCTGACACAACTTCTTGGAAAGCGAAACTTGTAGAGTGTTAACCAACACGGTAATCTGTTCCACCAGTAAAGCCGCAACCGGGTGTGATGCGGACAGACCGGAAGCGACATATCATCATTTGACGGCGTGTTGCCAAAGGCCGTCTGAGCCAAGGTAAGGGACCTTACAGAGGCCTTCGCCCCTCCCCCGGCATTTCATTTAAATGCCTTTGGGAAGAGCGCAGAATCTCTGTAGTGGCCAAGTCCCCCCCAGAAAATCTCACACCCTCCAATTTGCGCACACTGCTCTAATGCACTGTACCTGTTTGATGAATGTCTCTGTCCATTACAAAAGAATGGGAATTTAAATAATCATGGGCAAATGGACCAAGCAGGGTCTGTGTTTTGACAATGGATTTTTGTATGGTTAAATGCAACAAAGTAGTTACCAGAATACTGTAAATGAATCATGTTTCTGGAGATAACTAGCACAATCACAGCCACTGTCAGCTCTGTAAGGATAAGTGGCTGTAGAAAAAGTACACAGGAGTTCCAGGCATGATTACATTTTCCTTTCTGTTTGTTTTTACTCAGTCCCATGGCCCTGCAGGCCCTCAAATTAGGCCATCAATCTTGGAAATATGGATCTGCAAACAGCTATCACCTAAGGCAAAAGAGCCCTGGTTGACAATTTATGCTAAATTAGGTATGCTCCAGTCTGTTGGGATGAAGACTGACATCCATACACACATACTGTGTGTGTGTATAATATATATATATATATATATATATATATATATATATATATATATATATATATATATATATATATAAAAGTATACATTACCGCATAGCAGCAAAAAGGGAGACAGCACTCAGGTGAATGAAAATAAATGTATTAAATACAGCACATAACTCCAACGTTTCGATCCCACAGGGGGATCTTCCTCAGGGTGGTGCAACAGACACAGGACAGTGAGTGACTTATATACCCCAACACCCAAGTGACATAAACATCTCCACATCATCAGAAAGCATCATCATCGGCCGACAAAACAGCTGTGCATAATACAATTTAATTAGATCATGCTCCAACTCCATGTCTGTACTCCTATTGGGGAATCCAAGTCACATGATCAAACCCAAGCTGTCAGTGTCATTGCATGTAAACAAACTGATGCTGCATCAGCAGGCCCGGTTTTCAAGGCAACAACATGTGTGCTCAACTCTTTAAAGGCAGCAGACACCGGTGGTTGTCATGTGTACTGCACGTGTATAGATACACCACTGCAAATGTGTATGTGCTGTAGCAGTGATGAATTTACTTCTAAACAGCACCTAAGAATAACAGATACTGGCATGCGTATATCAGTAGAATCCTATGACAGATAGAACCCGCTGTAATCCCAGTCGGGTAACCCATAATAAACCTGTCGGCGTCACATGCTGCATGGATATACATAGGTTGCTAGTTAACCCCTAGTATACCAGTACTGCTAAAGACACAAAGTGCGATCAAATAAAGGAACATACTGTCTGTAGAACTACATAAATATACAATATACGGACCTGCAAAAATGTGGAATAAAGAACACCCAATACACAGTGAGGGTAAAGTGAAGAGAACCGGGAGGGGAAAATAAAATCAATGGAAGAAGCTGAACGACAAGGATATACAAGCTGTAGTAAAATATACTGTATAATAAATGCCTTTTACATAATCATTTTGAACTACGCTGATCCATGTATACATACAGTTGATGTTGAACAGTAATAATTACAAAAAATTACAAAAAATTACAAAAAACAACCCAAGTTCATGTCCTCATTCAGGCCTTTGGGGGCCATAGAATCCAGTCTGTGAATCATCCTCGCCTCAAGCTGGAGCAAAAGCCTGTGTCTATTTCCTCCCCTGGTTGGAGTATGGGCTTGTACAACGGGCATACAACGAAAGGTGGCTAAGCTGTGCTGTTTAAGCTTAAAGTGCCTTGCCACTGGTAACAGCTTAAGATCATCAGAATTGGTGGGGTCAGCAAGGGCCTTGCGTATTGTGGAACGATGCATTGCTATTCGTTCCTTAAGCATACGCGATGTCTTGCCCACGTAAAGAAGCCCACAGGGGCATTTGATAATGTAGACTACAAATTTTGAGTCACAATTGAGAAAATCCACAATTTTAATTGGATAACCTTTATGCGGATGCATAAAAGTGTTGCCCAGCATTAAATACTGGCAATTTACACAACCTCTACACTTGTGCACCCCCGGAGCTTTTGTTAGCCAGGTCGTTTTCGCTGCATATTTATCCACTGGGTCCGCCTTTATGAGGTAATCCCCCACATTCCGACCCCGCCGATAGCAAAAGAGGGGTGGGGACTCAAAATGTTTTCCGATACGTTTATCATTCGCCAAAATGTGCCAGTTTTGCTTTATACTGCGTTGTATCTGGCTTGAGGCAGTACTATATGTTGTTACTATGTGAAACCGATCATTTTCAATGGTTGTCACCGTAGGTTTCAGTAGATCACCCCTTGTTGGTAAACGTGCTTTGGCTAATGCTTGATCAATTTCTGTCCGATCGTAGCCCCTCTCTCTGAAGCGATCTGCCATTTTCTGTAAAGCTGCTTCAACATGCGTAGGATCGCTTGTAATTCTCCGTACCCGGAGCATTTGTGAAAAGGGGAGTCCCCTCTTTAGAGGGGGAGGGTGATGACTCTGAGCGTCTAAGAGAGTATTCTTATCTGTGTCCTTTGTATGTATTCTAGTACACAATACATTATTTTCCTTGTATACCACGGTATCCAGGAACACTATATTTGTGGCACTGTACTGGTACGTGAAGCGTATGTTTGATGGTATGAGATTCACATAATGAATAAATTCCAACAGATCATGTTCGCCCCCACCCCACAGGAGGAACACATCATCGATGAATCTAGCATAATATAAAATAGACTCAGCGTGTGGAGAATCATGTAGAAGGTGTGTCTGCTCATATGTGTCCATATAGATATTCGCATAAGATGGGGCCATATTAGACCCCATAGCAGTTCCCATGAGTTGGAGATAGTACGT
The DNA here is from genome assembly GCF_040206685.1 of Ascaphus truei. Classification (NCBI taxonomy): domain Eukaryota; kingdom Metazoa; phylum Chordata; class Amphibia; order Anura; family Ascaphidae; genus Ascaphus; species Ascaphus truei. The sequence continues at coordinate 42,837,799 of NC_134494.1, forward strand.
CCGTTCGAATCTGAAGTAATTCTTATGTAATATAAGATCTATGAGAGTCATAAGGAACTCTGATGGAGGACCATCTCCTCGGCCGGTACTGTGTAGATGGCTCCTGACAGCTTCCATCCCCTCCTGGTGGGGGATGTTAGTGTACAAGCTTGACACGTCAAGTGTCACAAGCAGGACATCTGTTAAATCCAATGTTAGTGCTGACAGTTTAGTTATGAAGTCCGTAGTATCTTTAATATATGATGACATCTGTAGGACCATAGGCTGTAGGTGAAAATCAACAAACTGTGACAGTGGGTGGCATAGTGATGACCGCGCCGAGATTATTGGTCTACCCGGCGGTGCTATGAGAGATTTATGTACCTTAGGCAAGGTGTAGAGTACAGGCATAATCGGAAAGTCAGTGGTCAAGAATTTAGCCAAATCCTCTGAGATCCAGCCATTATTTAGTCCCATTGTGATAATTGAATCCACCTCACGCTTATATACCGCTGTAGGATCTGCGGTTAGCTTTTTATAATGGTCCTGGTGGGCGAGTTGACCCAGAATCTCATTGCGGTAATAGTAGTATGGCATTATTACAATGCCTCCCCCTTTGTCCGCAGGCTTGATGATAATTTCCCTTCTGTTGTTAAGGGATCTTAATGCCAGACGCTCACTCTTGGTGAGATTGTGATAGCTAATCTGACGGTTCATAACTCGTGGTTTAGTATTTGATTCAACCAGTCCCATGAAGGTGGAAATGCTATGATTAGTAATCTGCGGATCAAAAACACTTCTGGGTCTGAATTTCTTAGTATCCGAATAGACGCTCAATCCTCTGCCAGTGGTAGCAGACTCATCTCTCTTGCAGAAAAAGTCTTTCAATTTCAGCTGACGGTGCATCCTGTATAGGTCTACTTCCCAGTCAAAGGGCTGTTGTGCGTTAGTGGGAACAAAAGAGAGCCCTTTATGGAGTACCGCCACCTCTGCCGGGGTGAGGGTATAGTCCGATAAATTAAAGATTACCGATTCTGTGTTCTTCCCCTCGCCCCTTTCGTCTTCGACTCTCGTGGTAGAGACCTTTGATTTCCAACCGCCCCTCCGGATTGGTCCCCGGCGTCTGAATCTGGTAACGGTGGTTTCTTGCCGAGATTCTGTGGTTTTGCTAAAAAAGGTTCAGTAGTGGTGTTGTACTGGGTGTCAGATAGGTCCGTGTCACTGGTATTATATCTTGACCCTCCAAAAGCTGCCTTTCTGGATTTGGAATAGTATCTCCTTTGCCCTGGTCTACCCTGAGTGCTGTCACTAAGCCCCAAAAGCCATTTATACACTTTGCGTTCTTTATAATCAGATTTGACCTGCTTCAACTTATCCCGTTTGTATTTGATAAGGTTGGCCCTGTGTAGGTCAACTGCGGTCTGGAGTTTGTCAATCCAATTAGTTGAAGAGTCTGATTCCAGAATGTGTCCGTGTTTGTCCTTGATGTCAGCAATGTCCTGTTTAATTTTCGTTATTTCCTTCGTGGACTGTTCAATAACCAGCAGGGTCAGGTCAAAGGAGCATTTATTTAAAATGGCCACCCACTTCTTACAGAATTCCGGATCCGTGCGTCCAATCGTAGGTTGGTTTTTTATCCGAAAACCACGGGGAAGGAGTTTCTCCTTGTGGTAATGAGATAGCGTTACAGCATGAAGGTAGAAATCCACTTCTCTCTTCTTTAAACGTATTAGATCATTATAAACATCAGAGGGTTTCTCCGGTCCAAAAACAGCATCAACTGATTCTGTATAGCGTATTTTGGCTACATCTGCATCCGTGTAGCCTAATGTTTCAGAAAGGTCAGCAAATATTTCAGCTGCGTCAGCAAATTCTTCCATATCTAACAGTCCTGAGCCTCAAAGTAGTGGTATATAATCAATAATGAAAAAGCAGCTGATAAGCCGTAATGTACACACTATGGGTGCACAGTGCATAAATAGAATATGTGATAAAAAATCACTGGCACTCCAATAGAAATTCAATAATGAATAGGTGCATGTCCCATATAAATAATAAAAGTATACATTACCGCATAGCAGCAAAAAGGGAGACAGCACTCAGGTGAATGAAAATAAATGTATTAAATACAGCACATAACTCCAACGTATATGCGAATATCTATATGGACACATATGAGCAGACACACCTTCTACATGATTCTCCACACGCTGAGTCTATTTTATATTATGCTAGATTCATCGATGATGTGTTCCTCCTGTGGGGTGGGGGCGAACATGATCTGTTGGAATTTATTCATTATGTGAATCTCATACCATCAAACATACGCTTCACGTACCAGTACAGTGCCACTAATATAGTGTTCCTGGATACCGTGGTATACAAGGAAAATAATGTATTGTGTACTAGAATACATACAAAGGACACAGATAAGAATACTCTCTTAGACGCTCAGAGTCATCACCCTCCCCCTCTAAAGAGGGGACTCCCCTTTTCACAAATGCTCCGGGTACGGAGAATTACAAGCGATCCTACGCATGTTGAAGCAGCTTTACAGAAAATGGCAGATCGCTTCAGAGAGAGGGGCTACGATCGGACAGAAATTGATCAAGCATTAGCCAAAGCACGTTTACCAACAAGGGGTGATCTACTGAAACCTACGGTGACAACCATTGAAAATGATCGGTTTCACATAGTAACAACATATAGTACTGCCTCAAGCCAGATACAACGCAGTATAAAGCAAAACTGGCACATTTTGGCGAATGATAAACGTATCGGAAAACATTTTGAGTCCCCACCCCTCTTTTGCTATCGGCGGGGTCGGAATGTGGGGGATTACCTCATAAAGGCGGACCCAGTGGATAAATATGCAGCGAAAACGACCTGGCTAACAAAAGCTCCGGGGGTGCACAAGTGTAGAGGTTGTGTAAATTGCCAGTATTTAATGCTGGGCAACACTTTTATGCATCCGCATAAAGGTTATCCAATTAAAATTGTGGATTTTCTCAATTGTGACTCAAAATTTGTAGTCTACATTATCAAATGCCCCTGTGGGCTTCTTTACGTGGGCAAGACATCGCGTATGCTTAAGGAACGAATAGCAATGCATCGTTCCACAATACGCAAGGCCCTTGCTGACCCCACCAATTCTGATGATCTTAAGCTGTTACCAGTGGCAAGGCACTTTAAGCTTAAACAGCACAGCTTAGCCACCTTTCGTTGTATGCCCGTTGTACAAGCCCATACTCCAACCAGGGGAGGAAATAGACACAGGCTTTTGCTCCAGCTTGAGGCGAGGATGATTCACAGACTGGATTCTATGGCCCCCAAAGGCCTGAATGAGGACATGAACTTGGGTTGTTTTTTGTAATTTTTTGTAATTTTTTGTAATTATTACTGTTCAACATCAACTGTATGTATACATGGATCAGCGTAGTTCAAAATGATTATGTAAAAGGCATTTATTATACAGTATATTTTACTACAGCTTGTATATTCTTGTCGTTCAGCTTCTTCCATTGATTTTATTTTCCCCTCCCGGTTCTCTTCACTTTACCCTCACTGTGTATTGGGTGTTCTTTATTCCACATTTTTGCAGGTCCGTATATTGTATATTTATGTAGTTCTACAGACAGTATGTTCCTTTATTTGATCGCACTTTGTGTCTTTAGCAGTACTGGTATACTAGGGGTTAACTAGCAACCTATGTATATCCATGCAGCATGTGATGCCGACAGGTTTATTATGGGTTACCCGACTGGGATTACAGCGGGTTCTATCTGTCATAGGATTGTACTGATATACGCATGCCAGTATCTGTTATTCTTAGGTGCTGTTTAGAAGTAAATTCATCACTGCTACAGCACATACACATTTGCAGTGGTGTATCTATACACGTGCAGTACACATGACAACCACCGGTGTCTGCTGCCTTTAAAGAGTTGAGCACACATGTTGTTGCCTTGAAAACCGGGCCTGCTGATGCAGCATCAGTTTGTTTACATGCAATGACACTGACAGCTTGGGTTTGATCATGTGACTTGGATTCCCCAATAGGAGTACAGACATGGAGTTGGAGCATGATCTAATTAAATTGTATTATGCACAGCTGTTTTGTCGACCGATGATGATGCTTTCTGATGATGTGGAGATGTTTATGTCACTTGGGTGTTGGGGTATATAAGTCACTCACTGTCCTGTGTCTGTTGCACCACCCTGAGGAAGATCCCCCTGTGGGATCGAAACGTTGGAGTTATGTGCTGTATTTAATACATTTATTTTCATTCACCTGAGTGCTGTCTCCCTTTTTGCTGCTATGCGGTAATGTATACTTTTATTATTTATATGGGACATGCACCTATTCATTATTGAATTTCTATTGGAGTGCCAGTGATTTTTTATCACATATATATATATATATATATATATATATATATATATATATATAGATATATATATATATATATATATATATATATATATATATACAGTTAGGTCCCGAAATAATTGGACACTGACACAATTTTCATAATTTTGACTCTGTACGCCACCACAATGGATTTGAAATTAAACAACCGAGGTGCAGGCTTTCAGCTTTAATTTAAGGGGTTGAACAAAAATATTGTATGAAACGTTTAGGAATTGTAACCATTTTCATACACAGTCCCCTTTTTTCAGGGGCTCAAATGTAATTGGACAAATTAACACAATCATAAATAAAATGTTCATTTTTAATACTTTGTCAAGAATCCTTTGCAGGCAATGACTGCTTGAAGTTTGGAACGCATGGACATCACCAAACGCTGGGTTTTCTCCTCTGTGATGCTTTGCCAGGCCTTTACTGCAGCTATCTTCAGTTGTTGTTTGTTTGTGGGTCTTTCTACCTTAAGTTTTGTCTTCAGCAAGTGAAATGCATGCTCGATCGGGTTGAGATCAGGTGATTGACTCGGCCATTGCAGAATATTCCACTTCTTTTCCTTAAAAAACTCCTGGGTTGCTTTCGCAGTATGTTTTGGGTCATTGTCCATCTGTAAAGTGAAGCGCCGTCCAATCAACTTCGCTGAATTTGGCTGAATCTGAGCAGACATTATCCCTATACACTTCAGAATTCATCCGGCTGCTTCTGTCTTCTGTCACATCATCAATAAACACTAGTGACCCAGTGCCATTGTAAGCCATGCATGCCCATGCCATCACACTGCCTCCACCGTGTTTTCCAGATGATGTGGTATGCTTCAGATCATGAGCCGTTCCAAGCCTTCTCCATACTTTTTTCTTCCCATCATTCTGGTACAGG
>NC_134494.1:42848076-42869394 GCF_040206685.1 Ascaphus truei
GTGAGGGCCTTTTCCTGCTAAGTTGGGAACCCTCTCAGGTGGAGGCGCTGCACTGAATCAAACACATTATCACCCAATGCTCCCAGTGGCGGAGGCTCAGGCCTTCTGTGAGCTAACAGGTAACGGCAGTACCGGTAGCCCCTTTCGTCACGGGGGAACAATGGCTACACTAGCATATTCCATTCTGAGCCAGAGAATCCAGCAAGGAAATAGTAGCAAACCAATATATTTAATAAATTGAAGAGGTTGTTCCCTTTAGAACCAGAGGGGTCTGCGACACTCTGCAAGTCTGAACCATTGGGGTAAGTGCTACTACTTACTGAAGTCACCCGCTCCCATTTACCTGCAGTGACAGGATCAGGGACATGGAAACGGTTGAATTCGTGGGCTGTTCTGGCAGTGAATTTAGTCATTTTTCCAGAGCAGACAAGGGGCCTATTGTAGTAGTTCCGAAGTGTGACAAACCGTTTCTGAAGTGCTCTTTACGATGGGATTGGCGTGCTTTGCTATTCTGCAAGCCCTTCTCGCGTGTCCAATCCATGTCTCAATAGGTTTTATAGAAGCGGTTTCACACCGCTCTGCCGACCCGATCAGTTTGTCAAAAAATCCTCCAACTCGAAATTATTTTTCTAAAACGACTATTCCCGTAGCTGCGTTATACAAACCGCTTCTAAAATCTTGCATTGTATCCACCCCACGCCAAGAGTGGCAATATTGCTATCGTGAGTTACATACAGAGCTGGAAATATCGGTTTTCTTGAGGTAGCAAAACCCATAAATCAGACTGGGGATGGAGTAAGCACAACCTCAGGTCATTCCGGTTCTAAAACACGTGCACTCCGGGCAGTTTGGCTGTTAATCTGGACGGTCTGTCACTTTTTATAGAAGTGGTTTGGAAGAAGCGATTTGCAATAGAGAATAGGGTTTTTTTCTCATATTTCGCTACTTCTGAACGTGTCCCACTATACGGTTTGGCCATGACAACTTCGCAACTACTAAAAATTCTCCAATGTACAAAATGCAAATCATGGACATGAAATCTTTTGCCGTTTTTGCAGCATCAGAAGTATCCAACTTACTTTTTCTGGGCAGGAATTAAAGCCTGACATTAATCAACGTAACTTTGTGGAGCTTTCATAGTAGGACCTGTAACATCATGACACGTATCCTTATTTGTACTATTCTCCCTGTGTTACAGTATATCTTCTATAATATATCTCTGTATAGTGCTACGTAAAGGGTCATCATAATAAAATCAAAAGAACATTTCCTCAGTTAGTACTTTCCTTTCTCCGAGCCCCTCATGACTGCCCAAGACAAAATGGGATTTCATATCCCTCCTAATGTGAATAGGATCATCTCTGACCTTCAAAATAAAAGGTTACGCCTGATGACTCAGTCATTCGACCAAGCTGGATACGCTCTCCAAAAGCCACGAGAACAAAAAATATACAGTTTCAGCTTTGGTCTCACTTTCTGGTCAAAAATGTTTTTCTACAGGAGGGGATTGTACCCTTTTTTTCTATCGTGACCCCGGACAATGCACACAGATGGGGATTTCACGAAGCAGTTGAATTTCATGGGAAGTTGCAAACACTGATCCCTGAACTTTGAGGGAATTTAGGCTGGGGCATTTCTCTTATCCTTTCTGTAGAAATTCTAGAATGTCCGGAATGTGAACTGCTGAAAGATCATGCTTTTATGACTGAGAAGTGTTGACCAGAGTCTATAGTAGATCTTTATTGTCCGCTCTCTAGCACTTACCTCATTCTTGTCATCATTTAATGCCACCTTTTAATCTCCAGGCCATCAAGGTCAGCAAGGCTGGAGTGGGATATCTAACTGGACCTTGGGTAATCAAGTTTGGAAGAAGAGGGAGTCCCCATTGAGAATCCATAGACATCTTGACTTGGTCCACAAACCAGACCACCTTGGCCAGAAGGGAACTATGATGATGGAATCTATCTTTTCCCATCTAATCTTCGTGAGAACTCTCTGGACCTTGGACAGCGGAGGAAAGATGTACAGTAGATCAATGCAAAATCCCACTGGATTGACTTGGCTTCTAGATTAATCACCATTTGACTGAGGCTCCAGGAGGAAAACTTTGGCAGCTGCTTTGCACTGCTGTGTGTTGCCAGGATTCCCACTACTGGTAACCTACATCTAGAAACTATCAAGTGAAACATTTCCATTTTCAATGACTGCTCCCCTGGATGTATTCTGTGGCAAAAAATCTGCAGAAATATGTAATTTCCTTGCAATATAGACAGCCTTGATACTGTATACAGAGCAGACTTTTTGCCCGAAGAATGTTCCTTGAAACTGCTTTCATTACCCTATGTCTTCTTCTTCCTCCTTGTAAGTATGATACTGTTGTAGCTATAGACATACACAAATTTAGCATGGTAAAAAGCCCAAATTCACAGTTATATATATATATATATATATATATTCATACATTTAATAGTACCGACTTTTATATGTAGGGCATTTTCAACACCTGTGAATAATGCTCTTGTTCGTACTATAAATGGCGCCCATCCTTATTCTATCTTCAAGCATCCACGCTCAGCCTGCGCCCAGCACCCAGAGCAGGTATGAGAGACTAAGCACAGCCAGCATCCAGCACCCAGCACCCTGAGCAGGTATGAGAGACTGAGCCCAGCCAGCATCCAGCACACAGCACCCTGAGCAGGTCTGAGAGACTGAGCCCAGCCTGCACTGACCTAACACCCTGACCAGGTATGAGAGATTGAGCCCAGCCTGCACTGACCCAGCACCCTGAGCAGGTCTGAGAGACTGAGCCCAGCCTGCACTGACCCAGCACCCTGAGCAGGTCTGAGAGACTGAGCCCAGCCTGCACTGACCCAGCACCCTGACTAGGTATGAGAGACTGAGCCCAGCCTGCACTGACCCAGCACCCTGAGCAGGTATGAGAGACTGAGCCCAGCCAGCATCCAGCACACAGCACCCTGAGCAGGTCTGAGAGACTGAGCCCAGCCTGCACTGACCCAGCACCCTGAGCAGGTCTGAGAGACTGAGCCCAGCCTGCACTGACCCAGCACCCTGACTAGGTATGAGAGACTGAGCCCAGCCTGCACTGACCCAGCACCCTGAACAGGTATGAGAGACTGAGCCCAGCCTGCACTGACCCAGCACCCAGAGCAGGTCTGAGAGACTGAGCCCAGCCTGCACTGACCCAGCACCCTGAGCAGGTATGAGAGACTGAGCCCAGCCAGCATCCAGCACACAGCACCCTGAGCAGGTCTGAGAGACTGAGCCCAGCCTGCACTGACCCAGCACCCTGAGCAGGTCTGAGAGACTGAGCCCAGCCTGCACTGACCCAGCACCCTAACTAGGTATGAGAGACTGAGCCCAGCCTGCACTGACCCAGCACCCTGAACAGGTATGAGAGACTGAGCCCAGCATGCACTGACCCAGCACCCAGAGCAGGTCTGAGAGACTGAGCCCAGCCTGCACTGACCCAGCACCCTGAGCAGGTCTGAGAGACTGAGCCCAGCCTGCACTGACCCAGCACCCTGACCAGGTCTGAGAGACTGAGCCCAGCCTGCACTGACCCAGCACCCTGACCAGGTCTGAGATACTGAGCCCAGCCTGCACTGACCCAGCACCCTGAGCAGGTCTGAGAGACTGAGCCCAGCCTGCACTGACCCAGCACCCTGAACAGGTATGAGAGACTGAGCCCAGCCTGCACTGACCCAGCACCCTGAACAGGTATGAGAGACTGAGCCCAGCCTGCACTGACCCAGCACCCTGAACAGGTCTGAGAGACTGAGCCCAGCCTGCACTGACCCAGCACCCCGAGCAGGTTTGAGTGACTGAGCACAGCCAGCACCCTGAGCAAGTAGAAGAGACTGAGCACTGCCATGAATATACAGTATAAACAATTCAAAGTAAACTCCTTTAGAGCCGGGCAAGGAGGGTTACACTTGTGACAGCACAATCCCAGTTTAATAACTAATGCCAACATTGTGCATTATGCAGGTGAGATCAAACAGCTGCAACCTTGATGATGTTTGCATATTTAAAAGGAAAAAGCTTAAATAATGAAAGCACACAGACATGATATATATATATATATATATATATATATATATATATATATATAGATTGAGAGAGAGAACAGACCCCGCGTCCACAAGACTGCACAATGAAGGTAACCAATAAACTGACAGAAATATATATACTCAGTAAGTACGTCAGTGGTGCTAAAAGAGCCAATTAATATGTAAACAGAAGAAAAAGAAGCCCAAAAAGATAGCACTCTGGTATACCATTTGCAATATCAAAAACACATTGTATTAATTAGATGTCACAAAACCGAATAAAAGATAGCACAGAAAATGTAAAAACATGGCATAGATCCCCTGTGCGTAGACCAAAGCAGTATGCTGGCTAACATGCCTGTGATATCGTAAAGAAACACTGTATGAAGCCGGATGGATAGATGCAAGCTACCCCAAGCTAAAATACAAATCCCAGAAGAAAAGTAGAACTTCTCAAGGAAAACAGCAAACAATGCTACTATGTAGCAGATATAAAGTATCTGAGGGTTAATGACCCTTACAAACAAGAGGTGTGGGAAAACTGGAACTAAAACATCACAACAAATTCAATCTCCTCATGAAGTGTCATGGAAATGATAACATATTGATGGTAATGCCCAGACAAGCTCACATAACAATGCAGAAAGCCAGTCCTATTCGAGAGGTAGAAAGTAATGTTGATCCAGATTCACTAAAAACAAAGTCCTGAAGTATATATAGATGCTCAGCACTATCCTGCATGCATATATGAAGATCACAGAACATGCATAAGGCAGCAGCTTGTATAGGTATAATTACGTATCCCAAGAGGGGGAGAAACCAGGGGATCCTGCCTACAGCACCCACTCCTACGCGTTTTGGCTAGATGCCTTCAACTGACACCCTACCTTATCTACAGTACATATCTATTGTTGTTTTTTTTTTGTTTGTTTCTCTACACTGTTTTAGCCATAGAATCCTTTGTATATCAGTATTGCTTGACCTGAAAAAGAGAGGAAAACTCTCGAAAGCTTGTCCTAATACTGAAGAACTCATTTATTCTGCACTATCGCAACTGGACTAACACGGCTATTTTCTGCTATATATATAAAGTTTAATTTTTTGTTGGATTTTGATGACATTTTTCGTTTTGTAAAGTCAAAAAAACTGTCATGAATAACACTTTTCTTGAAAAATTCAGAAGAGAATTTCGGAAAATATCTTCAACGTTATTACTGAAATGGTGAACAAAAAATTGTGAACTAGCGCTAAAGTGTAAAACACAGTGTGAAAGTATAATAATGACTTCTAATAAAGGTTGGCTGCCCGGTTATAATGCCAGTACTAACAGAATAACACAAAATAAAGAAAAACCTGGCGCCAAATTGTCAGTGAAATGTCCTGAACTCCTCAAGGGGTGCGCCTGCGCGGTAGTCCAGACTGCCGCCGCCACCTCTCCCCACTCGCGCTGAGTTCCGGCGGGTAACCCAGCAGTCACCCCTCACCGAAGAGTGACATCTACGAAACGCGTAGGGCTAGTGGCATTGCCACTATTGGACTGGCTTTGGACGTTTATGGTCATTTGACATTGGAGCCCAGCTTTCCCTTCAGCCTGCCAGCGGTCCCTTTAAGGCCACGGGTACTATCGCGCGCGGGCGCGCAGAGATTTCCCGTTTGCTCCGGAGGAGGAAGTGAGGCGTGTGTCTACACGCGGTGCAGAGCTGTGGACCCCGCACACCAGCCTCCACGGCCGGAGCTGTTCCGGCTACCATCGCAGGGACGGTTTGGAGCTCAAGCCACAACGGAGCAGAGACATCACCCGGCAGGGAGACCATCTGTATTTAGGACTTGTTCCTACCAATGCGAGTTTAAGCTTTGCTGTGTGTAAGTAGGGCTCCAATTTTTGTGTCTCAGATGACCTGCGGTTCTTTGTATTTGCCAATGCCAGACTTGGCATAGTTCCTTTTAATAAATAGTTTTTTAATTGTCGCTAGGACTCTTAATTGTTTGTGTGTATTAGTGCAGTACTGCTCACCCTACAGTGTTGCGCTATGATTTTTGTTTGTTTGTGTTTTTCTCTTTGCATGGTCTGTCGAGCAAGTGTGCGGATCCCTTGAGGAGTTCAGGACATTCCACTGACAATTTGGCGCCAGGTTTTTCTTTATTCAACGTTATTACTGTAACTTTCCATAATAAAAAAAAAAAACCCCAGTAGTATCTAATCAGGAAAAATGTGTGTGTGCAAAAAAATGATAAGATCAAGGTCTTCAACACCTATCAATGCATTTGTTTTTTAAGACTCATACAGGCATACCCCGCATTAACGTACGCAATGGGACCGGAGCATGTATGTAAAGCGAAAATGTACTTAAAGTGAAGCACTACCTTTTTTCCCACTTATCGATGCATGTTCTGTACTGTAATGGTAATATACATGCATAACTGATGTAAGTAACGCATGTGTAACAGGCTTTATAGTCTCCCCGCTTGCTCACAGCTTCGGTACAGGTAGGGCGTCGGTATTGCTGTCCAGGACGTGCTGACAGGCGCATGCGCAAGCTGTCATTTGCCTATTGGGCGATATCTCTTTACTCGTGAGTGTACTTAAATGGAGTGTCCTTAAATCGGGGTATGCCTGTATAATGTTAATAAAAAAAAAGAGTATTCTCAAATAGGATATAGGGAAAGAGCAGCCAGAAGGCAGATTCTGCCGTGCTTGTTCGGTAGCTGTCGGAGAGCGCCGTTTTTCTGTGTTCAGGGTAAGCTGCTCTGGGTTAACTTTTGTTGATTGGAAGCGGCAAAGCAAGAGCACAGTAGATATATATATTTATAAAAGGGAATCGGGAGGATTTTAAGCATGAGAATGCTACAGGGCTTAAACAAAACAAATATAAAAGCAAATTGGGAAAAGGCACTTTAGACATTTTTTTGCATGGGTAAAGCGTATTTGCCTGTAATGAGGACATCTATTTTTTTTCCTTAAAGCTTCTTCTGAGTTAATAGGAAAAGAGTGAACAAAGTCATGGAAAGAAGTTATAGTTCTGGTTGATAAAATACGAGGCAGCTGAGTATACATATAATTTATAACGTGTATCCTGATTAACCCTTTCCCTGACAGAAGTGCCTGCAACTAACTGCTTTGCAATGCTTTGCTGGTACTAGTAGCCTCTAGGTTAAACTATTTTGCTCTTTAGCTTGTAAGTCAAATGCAATAAATATTTGTATAGATATGAATGATATTTTCCAAGCAAAATTCGGCTTGACAGCTTAGTTGTCCAAACTATATGCAAAAGAAATATACACACCAGAGGCACTGTAATACTAGTCCTAATATAGAATATGCCTCCGACTTCTTACAATTGGAGATGGGAAAGCCCTTCCCTAACTTGGGGAACTCTTGGAAACCGCTACAGAATAATAGAGGATGGGATACTGTGTTGGTTGATTGAGCGACTACATGAATCCAGACTGCAGAATACGCAATGACCAGCAGAGACTCAACTGCTGCATGCTTCTTAACTGTGATGTTGTGTTGACGATCTATTCACAGCAATACACTGCAGGCCTTTCTTGTAGCAAAGGGGCCAATATGGATCATTTTCTCCATCAGTCCGTAGGCACAGGGATAGCTTCCCTCAATGAATTAGTCATTAACTTTTGGGTAACGCCCTCTGGTTGTATTTTGAGTGAGCCAAGCGAGGCCACAAACGTATATACACATGTACAGACCCACTGTTACTGCCTTTCGGCCTAACAAACATAATATATGAGCCTGGAAGAGAGAATACAAGCTAAGTATGTAGCCATCCACAGAACACTGCTGAAGGCCAAAGTAATTAAGGAACCACTTTAAATAGAGAAATAAAAGAGGATTCACTGTGAGCTGAGAAATTGAAAACAACATGGATGTAACAAATGTGGATGCAAAAAGGATGCAACATGGATGCAACGTGGATGCAACGTGGATGCAACGTGGATGCCCTCTGTGGAGCAAATATGTATGATGTCATTCTTCTACCTCATGCGGTATATAAGGGCTAAAAAAAATTGTGCTCTATACTAACCCTGCTGACTGTCACAAGAGTGTGTAACACAATGTGGTACAGACATACCCCGCATTACCATACGCAATGGGACCGGAGCATGTATGTAAAGCGAAAACGTACTTAAAGTGAAGCACAACCTTTTCCCCACTTATCGATGCATGTACTGTACTGCAGTCGTCATATACGTGCATAACTGATGTAAAAACGCATTTGTAACAGGCTCTATAGTCTCCCCGCTTGCGCACAGCTTCGGTACAGGTAGGGAGCCGGTATTGCTGTTCAGGACGTGCTGACAGGCGCATGCGTGAGCTGCCGGTTTCCTATTGAGCGATATGTACTTACTCGCGAGTGTACTTAAAGTGAGTGTCTTTAAACTGGGGTATGCCTGTATTGTGTGTGTGATGCACACAGAAAAAGGAACAAAAAGCTAGATATGAAATCAGACAGGCGCCAAGATGCTGTTAGTAAAGCTTGTTGGAAAAAAAAAAAGGATTTTGCACTTCCATTGTCTGCACCCGATGCAGGAAATACCAGTCTTACAGCAGGCAGTGTAATACGTCATCGGGGTAATTAGGGAGACAGCAGCAATCAGTTTGGTTCGTTTTACTTGGTTTGCAATTCTAGACACATTTACAACCTGATATACATTTATTTTCCTTTGAGCCATTCTCAATAAATGAGTGCTCTTCTGAATAGCATATTGTTATTCTCTCAACAAACTACTCAAAGTGTAAGTCTTTATCTTGTTTTATCTCAGTTATCAAAGATATTCGCATTTATTCATTTCTTAAAATATTTGATCGGGAAAAATACATTGAGAGTTACCGCTCGTTTTCCCGTATTTCCCGGGCTTTCTGTTATTTGAGGCACGTATCGCTGTTTTGATCCCACATTCCCTGACATTAAGCCTGGTACAGTATGCTGTTTTTTTAAAGAACTTCTCACAATACTGACCATACTGACCATAAAGCCCATATTGACCATACTGAACATAAAGCCCATATTGACCATACTGACCATACAGCCCAAATTGACCATAAAGCCCATAATGACCATGCTGACCACACAGACCACAAAGACTATACAGACCACACAGACCATACAGCCCATCTTGACCATACAGACCATACAGACCATACTGACCATACTGACCATACTGACCATACTGACCATGCAAACCATACTGACCATACTGACCATACAAACCATACTGACCATGCAGACCATACAGATAGAAAAAGCTTGAGAAAGCGCTGTACGCGTGAAACGCGTGGGAGGAGAACCCCTTTGTTTTGTCCCCAGTATGTTTTTGTTTTTAATCATGTAGTTTAATAAACCTTTTTTATTTTTGCTGTCACCCGGTGAGTTGTCAGTGCTTTTTCTACGTGTTCGAGTTGTCAACCAATCCTCCACAGCTTTCCCATACTGACCATACTGACCATACTGACCATACTGACCAACTCTCCCTCTTTAGGAGGCAGACTGGAACAGAAGAAAAGGTGGGGGAGCACAATGTGAGGAGGATGTAGTATCTTTCACTGACGGTCAATGCGGTGTTTTAGACTCTATTGATCCCTCATAGAAAGAAAAACTCCTTGAATAGGGAGTTTATGTATTGTATGTAATCACAGGGTGTAGATGGAATAATAAATAAACTTACACGGCCTTGTGTAAGTTGTATCCCATCAAGGTTTCTTTGACTTCTTTCCGCGTCTTGCTTCTGAGTGGTAGTACTGCTTTCTTACTGGTCCTCTTTTCTCCTTTGGGTCGGTGGATTCTTGACTGTAATTCGCCTCTCGTGCGGATGTAAGTGTAAACAAAAAAGGCAATTAGGCGCATACATACATAAGTTTGCTGCGATATGGGGGTGGAACAATATGATGTTGCAAGTATCAAATATTGATGGATAATAACCCACTCACAAGGCCTAATGTGAGCGATCTCATATAGCTGTATCTTTGTAAACACCAATGCAATAAACAGATCCTTAGGTGGATAACATATAGCCAAAGACCCAGGCTCAAATGTTCAAACCTGGTGAGAGAGGGATAGAGGGATATACCAAAATACTCACACGGGCCAGTGTGAGCACACACTCATAGAGGTATCTTTGTTACTCCAATGGCAATGATGGTAGGTAGACACCTAAGGTCTACACACAATCTCAAGTGGACTCAGGGACACTGAACACTGATGGGAGGTGAAATCTTTATTTTAACTATCATATAATAAACAATACACTTTAAAACAGTATGGGGGTAGGAAATATAAAAACAAAAGAAGCCACTGATGCTTCTTGAAAAGGGAGAATAAAACAGCAAAGGGAATAATGGGTGATAGGTGGGTACAAAGTCTCTTTTCTCCGCGTCCGGATGAAGAGAGTCTCCACGGCACCTCCGTTCCCTCACTGAGTGCTGCACAGTTCCAAAGTCGATGAGCTACGCGTTTCGCCCTACACAGGGCTTCCTCAGGCCTTTTACGAGCCTGAGGAAGCCCTGTGTAGGGCGAAACGCGTAGCTCATCGACTTTGGAACTGTGCAGCACTCAGTGAGGGAACGGAGGTGCCGTGGAGACTCTCTTCATCCGGACGCGGAGAAAAGAGACTTTGTACCCACCTATCACCCATTATTCCCTTTGCTGTTTTATTCTCCCTTTTCAAGAAGCATCAGTGGCTTCTTTTGTTTTTATATTTCCTACCCCCATACTGTTTTAAAGTGTATTGTTTATTATATGATAGTTAAAATAAAGATTTCACCTCCCATCAGTGTTCAGTGTCCCTGAGTCCACTTGAGATTGTGTGTAGACCTTAGGTGTCTACCTACCATCATTGCCGTTGGAGTAACAAAGATACCTCTATGAGTGTGTGCTCACACTGGCCCGTGTGAGTATTTTGGTATATCCCTCTATCCCTCTCTCACCAGGTTTGAACATTTGAGCCTGGGTCTTTGGCTATATGTTATCCACCTAAGGATCTGTTTATTGCATTGGTGTTTACAAAGATACAGCTATATGAGATCGCTCACATTAGGCCTTGTGAGTGGGTTATTATCCATCAATATTTGATACTTGCAACATCATATTGTTCCACCCCCATACCGCAGCAAACTTATGTATGTATGCGCCTAATTGCCTTTTTTGTTTACACTTACATCCGCACGAGAGGCGAATTACAGTCAAGAATCCACCGACCCAAAGGAGAAAAGAGGACCAGTAAGAAAGCAGTACTACCACTCAGAAGCAAGACGCGGAAAGAAGTCAAAGAAACCTTGATGGGATACAACTTACACAAGGCCGTGTAAGTTTATTTATTATTCCATCTACACCCTGTGATTACATACAATACATAAACTCCCTATTCAAGGAGTTTTTCTTTCTATGAGGGATCAATAGAGTCTAAAACACCGCATTGACCGTCAGTGAAAGATACTACATCCTCCTCACATTGTGCTCCCCCACCTTTTCTTCTGTTCCATTTATACCAAGGGTCCAGGATAGACCCCAGTGGGGTATTTTGAGTCACACGAGGACTTTCCAAGAGAACTCCAATTAAGGTTGTATCACCCCCTTTTCAATCTTTTAATACACATCCATTAATCACGTGACGGTTAGAGTAAGCGCCCGAGTAAAACAATACAACTCCTCTTAGGAGGCAGACTCCCTGATTTTTCCTACCTGAAAAGTGCACACTTTTTCTGCTGTGGAAGTGTACAGAATTTCCAGCAATTCCATCCCACATCTCCCCGAGAGAAGCTCTCAAATGTGGGTCTGGGTGCTTCACACGTGGCTACATGAATACAAATATAAACACATTACTGCAACTTCTAGCAGCATTCCATTACAAGAACACCAACAAACCCCCTAGGTGAGAATCAGGGGGTCTCCAGGAGCTGAACCGCATTCATTCCAGCTGCGGGTACCCCCTGCTTAACGAGATACTTAACTCCAACTTAATTGCAATCCCCCACTTCACACAGGCCAATAGGAAGCTGCGATGGATGAAGTTTCGGCTTCCTATTGGCTCCCGTGCTGCAGCAGATTTAATCCTCCATATTGTTCACCCAGCTGATCATGCTACTGGCAGCTAAGGAGGTAAGTATCTCAGGAAGAAAGGGGGTCCCCGGAGTTGAAATTAACTTGATTAAACCCCCCTTGCTTCTCACCTATAGGGGGAGGGAGGGGGGAAATAGACAGAACCCCACCTTTAATATAATACGTTTAAATAGGAATAAGACAATCATTTGCTTTTGTAACTAAATCTGGTTTTACATATGTCTAAAAAAGTGACACCATTATAATGCGTTAGATGCTTTCCCATCTAGTAACTTCTACTTTGGATGAGAGACGAAGCCCTGTAAGACTCCATTAAATAAAGTTCCTGCCCTTGAGACTTCTTATTGCTTAGCTGAATCCTATTCTATTACTATTGACTCTGCCAGGCCCTTCAGTAAGTCGTGTGCTTCCCAGTATGTGAAGCCTCTGAAGATTAGCACACTTGACAGCGCTCCTTTGCTGTTGTCTCACAATGTGAGGACTCCAGTATTCCGTGGCCGCCGGCGTGACAAGAGCACAGAGATAGTGATGAGACGGACATCTGGAAAGTCAGGCAGCTGGAAACTGGATAGAGTTCTTCCAGCCCAGGGATCTCGTCCTGCCGACTAGAACAGCGCTCTCGTGCAATAACAAGAGAGGTATCCTCCTCTCCCCTTTGCGGATGTGACCTGTGCCCACAGAACTAACGTCGCTAGGGATGGGTGAAAATGCCAGTTTCCTTTGGCAACATTTGTAGTACTTTTTAAAGACAGTTGCAAACCTGCCAAAGCTGCGATGCTGCCCCATTAGCACAGCGCACAAATGTCCAATATATTTTTTAACATTGCATAAATGTACATGAATACAGTATGCCACACATCTCAAAACACAGGACAGCCTATCAAAGGCTTTTCCTGAGATTCAGTGGTAATCTTTATACAGCATGGGCAGCCAACTTCTGTCCTCAAGGGGCACCAACAGGTCAGGTTTCAAGGATATCCCTGCTTCAGCACAGATGACTCAATCAGTGGTTCACTCTTTGACTGCACCACCTGTGCTGAAGCAGGGATATCCTGGAAATCGGACTTGATGGCAGTACTTGAGGACTGGAGTTGGCCATCCCTGTATCCCTGTACAGTATGGGATAACAAGCGGTACTGTATTACAACATACAGTATCGTGACAGAGCAGGTACAGGCAGAGGGGTGTGGCGTGCCCAATATCTCATGCAGGTTTACTGATTGAGGCATTTGGTTCAGGATAAAAAGTATTCCTGACACTTTTTTCTGGCAATCGAGCAAAAATGACAACTTTCTCATTTTGGTTTCTCATGTAGGGGTAAGAAACATTGTTTCCCGGGCAGGATCTGCTTCACTTTCACCAACTATGATGAATGATCTGCTATGCATTTCCTCGTGTTACTTCGCAACACTGTGTGTAAGAACTGGCATTGATTTATTGCCGTACTGCCTCTAATCCTGTCTTCCTACCTACGATCAAGATGTTATGATACTGTATGAACACAGACAGGATTTGTTAAAGCCCGTGTAAAAGTAGAAATTCGAGCGTTACCAAAGGCGCTGTTTGGGGCAAACCTTCAAGGTGTTAATCCACTGACTCTGGAGACATTTGGAAACATATCTCACACGGTAGCTACTAAGATGGAGAGAAGAAGAAGACGTATTATCTTAACCTAAATCCAATGGGTTTTTTTGTTTTTTGGCCCCAACGAAATACAATTATAATATAAACATGTCAAATCAAAAAGATCTACTGTATTATAACTTTAAATAAAATAAATTTGATGAACACATAAATGCAGGGGTGGCCAGCTCCAGTCCTCAAGGGCCATCAACAGGTCAGGTTTTCAGGATATCCCTGCTTCAGCCTCCGATTTTCACTTTGCAGAGTTGCTGTAAGGGATCTCTTTCCTCCCCGCTCTGGCTGCAGGGTTGCCATGGAGACCAGCAAACATGTCATGTGCAGTCCGGTGCCTCCATGGCTGCCTGGAACCTGCCCCTTCTGATGTCTGATGTCAGCGTGGCACAGCACGGCAACGCGCCTGCGTTATCAGGGAGCGTCAGCGTCGTCGGAGGTGGATGGCCAGAGCGTGGTGGGGTGAGTACCAAGGTATAAATATGTTCATATTTATTACTGTAGCCCTCACCTTGAAAACGGCAACATCTCGCATCACATTAAATTAACTTTTGCTTAAGTCTGTGTGCCTGCCTCCCTTTTTGCACATTGGCAATTTCTGGGACCCATGGAACTCCCTGGACACAGAGCACCGGCAACTAAGTACCCCTCACTAACCTATTGCTGAGTGCCTGCATTGCTTCTCTTCTTTTCAGCCTCAGATTAAGCCACCTGCGCTGAAGAAGGGAATGACTGAGACACCTCTGCTGAAGCAGGGATATCCTTAAAACCTGACCTGGGGGTGGCCATTGAGGACTGGAGTTGGCTGCCCCTGAGCTACGTAGTCTCCACCATTCGGCCATTAATAATTGCCTATTTAGCCCTTCTCTGGAAGGCAGTCTGAGACAACTTAACCCTTTGGGTGCCGGAAGGGCGCCACCTAAGAGCGGTCACATGATTGCATCGTCACCAAATCCAGAAACAGAAGAGTCCTGCGTTTCAGATCGCGTCCTGGAAAATGAGCAATAGAAGGCCATAACGTACAGTAACCACTGCCGGGAGTGCCGGCAGGGCCAGACACTGTGGTGTAAGGGCTACTGTATGCCCTAGGGGCAACCACAGGGTCAAATGTTTTTAAATACAGCACACTGTTTTAAATGCAATGGTTTGTAGTAAATGGGACTATGGCCGACACATCATTTTTTTGTCACCGGTGCAGTTTGCACTCATGAACATTTCAACGTTATATTCCCCTTGCTGCTTCTGCTTTTTTAGGCTGACCGCCTCTCTGTTTCCGAAACTTCCTACATTTCTCTTGGCTGAGAAGATAAGGAAGTTCAGTATTCATCTGGCATCCAAGGTTGAGGATATGACTGACTGAGTGCACCCTCACAGGAGGGCGACCTGTTAAAACCTTATCTGGAGTTTCGGTTGATGAGCAAGGGGGCCGGAGAGATAGGTAAACTGATTTAGGGAGGGTGCTTGAAAAATGGTTCTCTTTGGCGCAGATGTTCCTAACAGGAAGGTCATACAATGAGGAAGAGAAGAAAAAGCAAAAAGCCATATATTATATGCCGTATAGCATATTCTGATAATGGATCCCTTATTGGTATATCTATGCAAATAAACACTCGTACTGATCCCTTGTGGATATGTGATCAAACAGCCTATCAGCTGGATATAGATCCGGTGAAAAATTCAGTACTGCTGATTTAATATTCTTTGTAATCATAATCGGCCTTCAGGAATATATTTGAAGTGGTTTCTCTGTATCCACTCTTTAATGTTCTTCTTCTTCTGGGTCTTTAATCACTCTGGGAGCATTTTCCCCATATAAGTGAGAATGAAAAATATATACTGTATGTAGCACACTTTCCCCCACCCCCTGGAAGATGTGTGGCTACGGTATATGTTTGTGGTGCTAGACCTGTGGCGTACAGAAGAGCTAAGTCTCCACTGCTGGGAACCTGGGGTATATCTGAGTGATCGTTCAGTAGCACCTCCACCTGTAATGGTATTCTACTATGTGTAATGACCCAGTTACAGGACAATAAACAATGCACACGTGTAAAGCATAACAGTTTACTATACTCAGCACTAATGTAGTACAGCTTACCCACAAGGCCTCGCACGGCCATACCTCCCAAAGTACCTAAGGGCCCCTGGGCACCGAACCAACCCGGTGTCCCCAAAGTCAAATCCCCCCACCCAATGTGTGGTACAGCGCTGGCCACTTATGTGTGAAGATGAGTTGGTGCACTTAGTTGGGTACCTGCCGGGTGTGTCCCCACCCGGGCACACTGATGCTGTACAGATGATGGGATCCATGGATCCGTTGCTATAACCCGTGAAGCCTCCGCCTCTATGGTGGGTGGGTTCTGCAGGGATTGCACCATCCTGCCTGTGTCCCTCAGTTTACTACTACAGGGGCAGTGTCCCTATCTGTGGGCCTGTCCCTGCAGCAACCACAAGTGAGGGGAGTCGGGGTCTAGCTGGGGCCTAATAGGGGCTATCTGGCCTAGTGCAGGAGCCAAAGACCCCTGCACACACAGCCTACCCTTTCCTTGTCCCAGCTCCGACTGCCATGCCTGCAGCGTGTGACATGTATCAATTGCGGGGAGCAGGGGATTGCTGTAGCCTTATTGGCTGATCTGCGCAATGTGATCTCAGACCACTGTGCATGATGGGGCTTGTAGTTCCCCATGAAGCCTGCTATCTAATAGCCGCCACTTGCGCCTACCACTGTCCATGCGTGGCATCTTGCACATGCGCAATGGAATCCAAGATGGCGGCGCCCTGCAGAGGGAGGCACCGGAGCCACCGACTCACCGCTCCATACTCCCCCACAGTGCCGCCCGCACCTGTCCCTGCTTCTGCTGTCAGGCGCGACCGTGCCGGGAGGTAAGGGGACACGGAGCACCAGAGGGGACCCTGATCACCAGAGGGGACCTCACTTGTGGTTGCTGCAGGGACAGGCCCACAGATAGGGACACTGCCCCTGTAGTAGTAAACTGAGGGACACAGGCAGGATGGTGCAATCCCTGCAGGACCCACCCACCATAGAGGCAGAGGCTTCACGGGTTATAGCAACGTATCCATGGATCCCATCATCTGTACAGCATCAGTGTGCCCGGGTGGGGACACACCCGGCAGGTACCCAACTAAGTGCACCAACTCATCTTCACACATAACACACAAAAGACTAAGACAATCCCCGAAAGCAGCATTCTAAATATACCACAAAATAACTGATAACATAATACCAAAAGACCAGGAAACTAAAGTCAGAATAGAAAATGAATAGCGATTTAACAGCGAGCAAAAAGAACACTAACATTTAAAAACATATACACACTAAGGGCAGCAAAAAATACAAAAAGACTGTGACTGGCTAAAATTTACAAAAATCAATAATGCTGAAAAATAAATCAAAAGCAAAAAATGTGTCTGCACAATGAGCCTGATAACTATATAAAGCGACACAAAGAAAGCTGAATATTTAAAAAAAAAACCTGGTAAAGATAAAGACCTAAGCTAAAAAAGGTAGATAACTAAGCTAAGGGCATAAAGAAAGGTATGGCATAAATAAACCTATATACAAAAATGATGTACATAAGAAAAATAATAACTTAAACCAAGGGGGAGGCACCGGGGAGACAAAATTAAACAAAGACTCAAACCCTGAACAGCAATACAAAATATCAAAATCAAAAAAAGATGCATACAATGCCTGTGGTGGCTGCACAAAAGCAAGTAAGACACATGGCTGTGGAATCACAAAAAGCCAGTGCTGTTTGCACATATGAAACAACCTAGAGTAAGGGTTCCATAGGAGATACTGTAATGACTTCAGATAGCAGAGAAAATGATACTCAGCTGCTATATAGTGATGATGGAGTCAGTCCCACGGAGTTAAACTCCAGGATGTGTGGAAATAAGTCATACAGTCCACAGGATAAGCACCAAGAGTCACGCCAACAAAATAATGAATAGCTGCCTAGAGTGGACACTCAACGCGTTTCAGCCAAGGGGGCCTTCTTCCCGGAGTGGTGAAAGAGTAGTGGAGGCTTGCTGAGCTATATACTGTGTTCAATAAGTATCAGCGACGCCCTTTCCTGTTGGTGATCAGTAACGATGACGTCACTGGGGGGCGTCATCGTCTGCACAGGTGCTGTAAGGTAAGGCATTCAGAGCTGTGGCATCCTTGGATACTGCAATCCCAGCTGATCACATAGCAACTCAGCTGCACATGGGCATATGCTGCAGACTGAAGCGTCTGAGTGCAGGAGTCTTAGTGAAGTCATCCAAACATTGAAAACAGATAGAGGCAGGATTCATTAAATTCTTATCTGTATCATGAAATTCAAAGATAAAAGCACAAAGATGTTAGACTACACATAGAGGTTTCTGCCTAACAAAATATAAGGCATGTATAAAAAGTAGCAGATACTGTAAAACATTTTAATATATAAACATTAAGACAGACAACAGGAACCAAACTCATGGATTCCCTGGTCTTTTAAGAGCTTGAAAAAAAGCTGCAACTCCCACCACAGTCAGGGCTGAATCAGTGGTGAGTTCAGCAAGTGTCTTCTAGCAATTCTTACTCCTCTCTTCCACTCTCTAGTGCATGCACCTCCCATCGCATCTTCTCCACGTCCCTCAAAGGACGTCCCGAATGACATCCCTGGATCTCCACTAATGATCAGGCAAACTCCACACTATGTCTATCACAACTGCTACAGGCCTTGGAATGATACATTGTTTCTTAATTCTAGTCTGATTGAGAGGTAAAGTCCA
Organism: Ascaphus truei; assembly: GCF_040206685.1. Classification (NCBI taxonomy): domain Eukaryota; kingdom Metazoa; phylum Chordata; class Amphibia; order Anura; family Ascaphidae; genus Ascaphus; species Ascaphus truei. The sequence continues at coordinate 42,866,636 of NC_134494.1, forward strand.
ACACAAAACACAGCACTACGTACAGTAAGTGTAAATAGCTTCTCAATAGAGAAGGGCGAATTTTGGGGCAGATTTGGATCGGCCGGTTTCTTTGCTCCAGGGATTTCAGTGGATCACTCTCTTAGAGGGCCATTTGCGTTTTGAGGATTTTTTTATTATTGCCAATACACTCTCTGGATTCCGCAATCCGACGATGGATTATTAAGAACCCGCCAACGAGTTGCTGAATCTGTGGCTTGGATTCTTCACCTCCATCAGTGGGTTGTATCCAATAGCGGTTTTTTGATGAATCGGCACGGGGATTAAAACCGACCAAATCCTGATTTCGGGGGGGGGGGGGGGAGGGGGGGCAATGCAAGAAAATCCGGGAAAGCATTGCAGTGACGAACAAAGGTTATTACAAGTGTGAGGAATAACTCCTGGGAAACAGGTTCAAAAGAACGAGTACAGCTAAAGAGTATACCTGGCTCCTTTTCTCTTGCAATCTAATTTACCTGATGCCTTTGCTGACCATACAACTTCTGAAGGTAACAGGTCTGGATGCCAAACCATTACCATAAAGTATTGTCACGGATGGCAGATTTCCTGATGGCTCATTTTAATGGCTGGGAACCTGTCCGTGATTTCCTTTCAGAAAGGTTGGGCTTTATCCAAACACTGCGAATTATTTGTTTTTCCAAGGATTAGTCCTCCTACCTATTCTTCCAATGAAACAAGAGGGATGCTATTTGGACAGGAAAGTGCCAAAACAGTTCACGAGTAGCACCTACAATCTTTAAATAAAAATAAAAAGCCTTAAACAAATAGAAGAATATTGAAACTTTTTCTAATGTTTAGTATATGTAGTGTGTCAATTAAATATATATATATATATATATATATATATATATATATATATATACATATATATATATACCTATGACATATATATATTCCACAGTTTTCATTTCGTAGACACATATAAAATGAAAAACTACTGAAAAATTAGCCAAAAGTTTAATGAAAAAAAAAAATAACTACAGTACCTACACCCCAAAACTGTGTGGCCCCACAAAAAAGTATGTGTAAGGAGCAGCACTCAATTGTTAAAACAAACTGTTTTTAAGAAGGAAGCGAACAGAACTCAAAAAAGTATTAGCATTTCTACGTTCAAGAACTTGCAGGTGGTACACTGTTTCTGGCCTCCGTGCGCCCTTCGTCAGGTCCATGATTGTTTCAATCACACACTTACAGTGGTCCAGTCAATCGTGCACAAACCCAAAGATAACACAGAAAGACCAGCAACAGAGAGAAATCCTCAGATTCCCAACTGGAATTGCAGTTTGTAGGCTACAGATGATACCGAATCCTCATCCATGAAAGCAAGCCAACTTCCGACATTGATTGCTTGGTGATGAAGCGTACGCGGCTATTTGTTGTGGAGGATAACAGATGGACATGTAGGAAATTATAAAATATTACCCCATTTCATGCTGCCTTTTTATTTAACCTGCTGCTAAAGCAACACAGATATTGACTAAGACATTTTGCCACATTACCTGTTTACAAGGTAAACTACCAGCTTCTACTTGGAGCTGTCACCATAATAATTACTTTGAAATGCAGGAATAGATGCCGCAGCTCGGTACTAAATATGTTACCGCAAATAGCAAACCGTCTATGAAGTGGAGCTTTTTCTTGATGGTATTAGATGTAGGCTGGTTTTCAAAGTGTGGGAAAACCTTAAATATATACCAGCTTCTTGTTACTTTACTTCATTTATTTATTTATAACAACATGTATATCGTGCTCTTATCCAGGGAGCTGTACATTAGTTGGTTAAACCATGGTGGGGTTACATATGGAACATTTCATTTGATGGGCATAGAGTAAATAATAAGATGCCATTATTGTGGGTAGGAGTGGGGACATTATGGTCAGGTTATGGGTTAGGTGCAGAGAGATTGCTTGGTTGGTGAGTAGGAGTGGGAACATTATGGTCAGGTTATGGGTTAGGTGCAGAGAGATTGCTTGGTTGGTGGGTAGGAGTGGGGACATTATGGTCAGGTTATGGGTTAGGTGCAGAGAGCTTGCTTGGTTGGTGGGTAGGAGTGGGGACATTATGGTCAGGTTATGGGTTAGGTGCAGAGAGCTTGCTTGGTTGGTGGGTAGGGGAGGGAACATTATGGTCAGGTTATGGGTTAGGTGCAGAGAGATTGCTTGGTTGGTGGGTAGGAGTGGGGACATTATGGTCAGGTTATGGGGTTAGGTGCAGAGAGCTTGCTTGGTTGGTGGGTAGGAGTGGGAACATTATGGTCGGGTTATGGGTTAGGTGCATTGAGGGATTGCTTGGTTGGTGGGTAGGGGTGGGAACATTTTGGTCGGGTTATGGGTTAGGTGCATTGAGAGCTTCCTTGGTTGGTGGGCAAGGGTTGGGGTCAGGTCTCTGGATTTAGTCTTATCGGTGGCATGGTGATGGGTCTGACAGACGTGGACAGTGTAGGCGATTGGATCTGTGAGGTGGGTGACTTTGGAGGGATTTGGAGAGGCTTTAGGAAATGTTTAGGAAGGGGTGAGGGTTGGGGGAGATTATGGGCATTAGAGAATGTGTGGTGAGGAAGGGACGTAGGTACCATGCATTCCATTGGAAGCTTGTTAATGTATATGCAGCATTCTATTCTAAACAATGGGTCTGGGTGCTGAATTTGAAATGTGTTCACATGACTTTCTTTACTATGAGCAAGGGTATTTGTTCATACCACAGAGGTTGAACACGACAT